>NC_034605.1:33093477-33112760 GCF_900095145.1 Mus pahari
GAGAGAGAGAGAGAGAGAGAGAGAGAGAGAAAGAAAGAAAGAAAGAAAGAAAGAAAGAAAGAAAGAAAGAAAGAAAGAAAGAAAGAGAAAAGAAAAAAGAAATCAAGCAAGTCACATGGATGTGAAAAGAACAGAATTCGCCCTAATTAAAGTCTATGGTGTGAGGCATCTTCATGGATCACAGAAAGGCCATGTTGTACAAACAGATCTCATATCTTCCCTTCTGGGGTACTAATGTTCAGAGCTAGTATTTCAACAGTAGGTTTCTGATCCAACAGCTTTAGCCCTCACCCCCCTTCCCTTTGTTGCTGTTCGTTGTTTTGATTTTGTTTTAAACTCACAGATATCCACCTGCCTCTGCCTCCGGATTACAGGTGTCCCACCCCTGCCCGGCCTGCTCCTGTTTTTCACTTTCACCATGATGCCCCTGTTAGCACCTTGCCCCTTTTTATTCATTTTTTTTCTTGGTGGCTTCCAAGCACCCTAGGCAAGTCCAGTACACTTTCTGTTGAGTGACATAGGCCCAACGAGAGGACGGTGAAGAAAGGAGAGGCACTGCTAGGCAAGGAATGGGCTGACTATCTTGACTTAGTCTCCTTTCTGAAGCCCTTTGGACCCTTGAACCCAGGGTAACTTTTGTGTCACACAGGGTATATTTGTCAACCACAACACTGATCTACAACAAGGAGGATGGAAGGTACTGTCAAGATGCTAAGAGTTTAATAGCTCTTACTTCCAAAGGTCCAGGATGTTTCCATTGTATGTCTGCCTTTGATCCTTGAATTGGGTTAGATGGCCTATTCTCAAGAAGGCCCATTTATCTTATGGTATTCTTCGTAACATGAAGCCATGACTATCTACAGGCATGCCCTTATCCTCGAAACTCATTTATATCATCATCCTCTGTTGTCCCTATTGCTCAGTGTCATGATTTCAAAGTGTGTGATTTTATGTGGGCTCTACAGTTTTGTTTTGTTTTATGGAGATAACTCTTCCTTTATTCAATCTTTTATACTCATCTACTGAGCACTCTTGATTAAAACAATGGCAGTGAATGAGGAAAGGCCAAGACTGTTTTAAAACAAAGAATAAGAGAGTACAAAATCATGACAATTAGAATTTCTTATCACATTGAGCTGGGGATGGATGGAGCAGAGTTGAGGGCACATACCCAGCATTCCTGGGACCTTGCCAGCACCACGAAAATTAAAAACAAAAAAAGAGCCAGGACTTTTTTACATTTCTAGAATTCATGAACTAACCATTTGGTGTTTTCCGGATACCGAAAAGTTATACTGAACAACACTGTGGTTACTGTAAGGTGTTCCAGAACACCTGGGGGGCGGGGCGGGGGCGGGGCAACAAGTCAGTCACTGCTTTATGTGGTCTGCACTGGCACGTGCTATGAAGACAGCATCTGTGGCTACAATCCCGCCACCAATTAAAATGCTGGCTCCATTCCAAGAGGGACTTGCCTGACACCTTTGTGCTATCTTCTTCTTTTTTCCTTGTGATTTCTTCCTACCTGAATTTTGTCAAAACTACTTTAGAATCTGGATCAACATTCTTTCCAATCTAAAGGAATTTGTATATTATCATCAACTGTGTATCAGTAAAGCCCAACCCCCTTCCTACCAAAGACACATCTAGCGCGTTAGTGGGCCTCCGCCATGCCTGCCTCACACTTCCTGCAAACACAGCGAGACTGCCATAGTTCTGCTTTAACTGAAAGCACTTGCTTTTCTCAAGTGTTAAGTCAAAGTGTTAAGTAGAAGTTGACATGCTTGTGACTCATTTTAAAATAGCAAATTATAATCAGCCAACACTGTATGAAGCATGAAAGTCATTCTCTAAATCACATGTCTACACAAAGACTGAGCTGGGAAAATGTGAAGAACAAACTCGAAACATATCTCCTTCATATATTTCATTACCAGTTTGTCATCAACCCTTGGAAGGGTTTCTAAAATATGCTACTGATATTAAGGTTGCTATATAACAAAACTCTAAACAAGGTCACTGAAATAATTTTTAAAATATATATAGCATGTGTGTCTGCGGTGAGTGTAGGGGAGTGTCAGAGGTCAGAAAAGGGCATCATGGAATACACTGGAACTGTAATTATAGGCAGCTATGAGCCACACAGTGTGGGTGGTGTGAACCAACGCTGGAGGAGCAGTAAGTGTTCTTAATTTTTGAGCCATCTCTCCAGATCCCCACGACCTCTTCCAAGCAATATAGCTAATGTTTAAATAACTATTGGCATTTGGGCAGTAAAATTTAGCAACTATGGTTGCTTTTAGCTTTTTGAAACATAACTTTTCTATACAAACGTAGTACAAAGAACACCCTTAATGAAAAACAAAACTTGTTTTTTTTACTGTCCACGTGACTAACTTGGGCTTGGGTCCCAGACTCTGGATCTACATTAATGTTTCTCAAATAGGAATTGTGGATCCTAGAATGTTCTTTTTCTTTGGAACAACTGCTCCTTTGTCCACATTCTTTGCTTGGCTTTATGTGGTATCTGCCATCAGATACCACAGAGCCTTGGACATGTGCCTAATTTTTTTCTAGTTTGACATTTGGACACCTAATCTAAAGGTCAAATTCTGATGTATAGAGGTCTCTGCCTCCCCTCCTTTGCCTATGGACGAGCCCTGACGTTTCAATGCCTACACTCCTTCGACTCTACTTGATCCCTACTCTCCAGGAGAAAAAAAAAAAAAAAGGTAAAACTGTGAAGTTATCTCCAACTTAAGACACAGCAGTTTTACAAACAGTAACAGAAATACTGACTCTTGATTGCAAAATTAGACCAATATATTTGCAGTTCTCAACTAGGAAAGGTCTCAAACTACGGGATCCAAAAGATTTAACAGTAGAGAATCTAACAAAAAAGACCAAAAAAAAAAAAAACAAAAAAAAGGCAGCAAGCAAAGACCCATGGCCAGGTGCCAGGCACTAAATAACTTAAGTAACATTAAATACTGATGACTATAAGGAGGACTGGAGAGATGGCTCTGTAGCTAAAACATTTGCTACTATTGCAGAGGATCCAAGTCTGCTTCCCAGCAACTGCATGGAGTAGCTCGACTGCCTATAACTCTAGCTCCAGGAAGACAGCCCCATTTTCTGCCCTCCTTGGGAACCCTTATACAAGTGGTGTACACTAATGCAGACATACATAAAAACATTAAAGTGAAAACAAATTGCAAAGTGTGGTAGTTCAAACCTTTAATCCCAGCACTCAGGAGCAGAGGGAAGGCAGATCTCTGAGTTAGAGACCAACACGTTCCAGGCCAGTCAGGTACACACTCACGCGTGTACACACACACACACACACACACACACAAATCAAACATTGAGGAAGTACACAAACATCAATGGGATAAAATGATAGAAAGAGGAGCTTTGCAAGTCTCATTCTCTCTCGGGACTGTGAAACCACAGACACATGTGACAATGGTTCAGAATGAAGCTTGTATGATGATCAAGAGGCTACCACATGGTCTCTGCTGGGGACATCTGTGTCAGCATGTCAATGTGACTTTCCCTTACCTCCAGATGCTCTAAAATATATGGTGGATTTGTCATGCCCAGCCTCAGCATGGCTCCCTCAGGAATCACTTCCACCAACTTCCACAGGAGTGTGGGGAGATCGGTGCCAATGTCTCTGCCATAGGCCCCGGTGTCCTCGCTGGTCAGCCATATCTCACAAACACCCTCTGTGGATTAAAGAGGATAATTAACAACCCCTCACCATACAGCTGCTCACCCTTCTAATGCAGGATTTCTCAGCACTATTATGCAGGCAGGATGGGCGCTCAATTGCAGAGAGAAAGCAGCTTATCCCTCTGTGGCAGTGGGTTATTAAGTTCATTTTATGAACACCAGAGAGTTTCAACAATGTCATAAATTACCAGTGTGCCCTATGAAGTCATTAACATTCACAGCCAATCAGTTCAAGCATGCTTCTCCAAAGCACTGTGATCAAAGCTAGAGCTTTAGACCCACTCAGAGAACACTCATTGAACACCGTAAGCCTGGGAATGGAGACAGTTCCTCCACAGAATAGGAACTCATTAGTCAGCCTGTTACCAACACCCCCCCTCCTCAAAAAAAAAAATGTCAAACACATCTAAGGATTAACTCACAAATTATTAATTATAACAAACCCATTTTGCCCATATTTTAATTTGTCTTCCTTTATTCAATTAAAATAGTGCTCACTTTGATTTCATATTTAAAAAGAAAAAGATGGTTGTGTACAAACTAAGCCTTGGAAACCCTTCTATACTAACTGGTTCAGACCTTAGGAAGGTTTGTTTGTTTGTTTGTTTATGCTGCCATAAGGAGTCCTATCTTTAAATGCTGTGGCTTGAGCTTGGATAGGCAGCATATACCAGGAATCCGAGGCAGGAGGACTGTCCCAAGTGTAAGGCCAATCTAGCTTTCCAAGTTCTGGGTTAGTCTGGACTATAGCAAGCCCTTGTCTCAGAAAGTAAAACTAAGCAGATAGTTACAGTTCATAATAGGAGCCCTCCAAAAACCCTGAGAGAATACTTTTGGATCACCTAGTGCTATTAACAATGATTGAAACAGAACGGGCATCAGCCACCAAGGTTCCCTGACAGACACACAGACCCGTCCTGACAGACACACAGACCCGTCCTGAGCCCATATGCAGTGAGAGGATTAGCTGATATTAAAAGGCCAACTGATTCAAAAGGTTAAAGTAAACAAAATGAGTGTGAAGTTAGGTCAGGCTCATTTTATCCCTTGCTTATAAAGACCTCAACATACAGGGACATTAATGTAGTCTCCAGTGGGAAACATGAAAGAAGTTTCTAGAAACTATCTTAAAATTGACACTTCATGACGGAGGACTTTCAAAGGATATTCAAATTGTAATAGCCAAGAGAGGCAACAAATGAACACGAATAGATTCCAGTTCTACAGAAGAATGCCCACAACAAAGCTGTTAATTATCAGCAACACAACCCACAGTTTGGCGCTAACAGCTCCAGAAACTATTCTTTCTTTAGATAACAATTATATATTTTATTATTTTCAAACCTGCAAAAATAACTCTGTACCTGACTCAGGGGACCCCAGGGTAGCTGTGAACGCTGGCTCAGTTTTGACTTGAGAATCAAGAATTAGCAACAAGAACAAAATCTATTCAAGTTCAGTTAAAAACAAAAAGGGGGATGGTTTCAGTATTAAAATCAGTAATGTAGCTGAGCGTGGTAGGGACACCTTTAATCAGAAGGCAGAGGCAGGCAGATCTTGGAAGCCAGGCTGATTTAGATAGTGAATTCTAGGCCAGACAAGGCTACACAGTGAGACCTTGCTTGGCTCAAAGCCAAAACCCAACCACCAAAATAAGTAATGCTAGGAATATCTTATATGCTTCCTCATTTTGAATGTACAGCTTCCAGAAATAATAAGCCTCCAAAGAAATAAATATGGCACGTATGAACACTGCCTTTAATTTTTTTTATTTTTCTATTGAAAATGTTGTATGTCAACACCTGCTCACCTCAAGGCCCAAGGAGCAAAATGTCTAATGGGCAGGAAGAATTTAAGAGGCGAGTGCTATGAGATGCTGTCTTCTGAGCACAGCGGCTTTCTGAGGACACCACCAGTCAGCACTCCAGGAGGCAACAGTAACTCACTGGGGTTGCACACTCAAAAGAGGAGAGGACAAGGACAGCGGGTGGCTTGTCTAGGGAGAAAGAAGGGAGTTTGACATGGGTAGCATTGGAAACGCAATAATCACAAATTCAAGAAGCTAGTGGGAATGAGCTGGTCTTTTATATACGATCCTACGGAAAGGGGCACAGCCTTGAGGAAAGAAAAATGGTTGTTGTCATGGAGACTGGGTGGAGACCAGTAGTTTTAAAAACCCCCTCCTTTTTGATAGGGTAGGACTTACACCCCTCACAAGCTCCCCATCTTGGTGACTGAGAATAAGAACTCTCACCCAGTGAACAACTTGGAACTTGACTCTGCTCTTTTTCTCCAATTCTGGGCTCAGTCATGAAGCAGACCACCTGTAACCTCCTGACTTTTGAGTTGTGAGCCAATCAGAGGCTAGCCCAGCTATGGGGAATGAGGGGTGAGCGCTCCTGCTCGTCAGTGAGTCTGAACATAGAACCATCAATGTGCTTCTGACTGTATGATGGAGCTAGGATGCATATACATGTATGAAATTGTCTAAAATAAAAGGAAACTCAGAAGGTGTCCCAATTAACGCACTCATGCAAATCCAGCTCTTTGTAAAGACAGGGCGGGCTTCATGTACCAGAGTCTGGCCTAGACAGAGTGTACTCTGTAGCTGAGGCTGCTGCAAACCTATGGCTAGCATCCTGCCTCAGGCCCCAAACAAGACTGAACTACCAAGCCAGGATTCATACAACCTGCTTTAAAAGAAATTGTAATTTAAAAAATAGAAAAGCTCCAAGAAAAAAGATGGCCAAGTAACAATGTAAACACATTTAAAAACATTCTGAGAGAGGTTATAAAAACAGGACATTAACTGTGATTTTCCAGTTACTGGCATTTGAGCAACACAATGTGAATATTTTTAAATGAAAAGAATCTTAATTTATAATTTTTCCATCCAAATGGTTCCACATAAGCCTTATGTAGAAAGAGCAAGCTCCTGGAACAGTGCCCTCTCTGTTGCTAGATGAATATAGAGGGGAAATCGCTCTGGACAGAATGGAAATAGCATCCACTGTAAAGAGCAGCGGTCTGCTCTCAGAACTGCAAAGGTGGGGAGCAAGAGATCGGGGGGGGGGGCTGCAACCTTCAGTTAAATCATACCAGGGAAGCAGCTGGAATACTAAATCAGCACAACAGAAGCAGTCATTTCTATGTCCCTAAGACAGAGGCTGCTACAGTACCCAGGCTGGAGGGGACTAAGTGAGTTGAGTGGTAAGCCCTGGCCTTGACACTCTTACCCTGGCACATCAGTCTTAAAGCATGTCAAAGACCTGCTATGAATCCACAAGCTTCAGATTTTGTAAGGCTATCTTCCAGTCATTCATTCTAGTAAGAGGGGATGCCTCGCATTTTACCAGCAAGAAGTTATTACGAAATGAAAGTACAGCCAGGTGGAATCCCCAGCCTCCTGCCTGGTGTTCCCTGAAGCCTCGTGATTATGCATATTGCAAGCAGTCCCTCCCAGACTAAGCTTGTGCATGAATGCGATGGGGAAGCTGGGGCTGCAGTCACCATAAATGGATGGCCTTGCACTGAGGTACAGACACGTTCATGTCTGCAAACTTAATTGGCCCCACTTACAGACAGCAGTGCTTGCCTGAATGGCTGCAATCCTTCAGGACTTTATTTGTCCGTGCCTAATGTTTGCCCATAGCTGATACCAATTGGGATGAAGCTTCTGTATTCTAAGACTGCCTATCACAGAGGCACTGTCGGGACAGTGGGGCAGATACGTGAAACTATCTGTTCACTTCTTGGGGAGGAGTGGGACTGGCCTGAAAGCCTAGGATACCAGCCCCAAAGAGACAAACCCAGCCACACTGGAACTTAACTTCAACTCTGAAAATGAAGAACATAAAATGAAAAACAGAAGTATGAATGACATCACTAGCAACTCCCATGCCTGTAAAAATCAATATGAACAAAACCATACAAACTACCATTCCCTTCCAAAAAGAAGCTTTATATTTTCTGAATCCGCTCTACTATCCGAGTTCCACTCACTTCCCCAAACAGCTTTGTCCACCTGACATTCTGAAGTATGCCAGACTCATCAGGTCATAGTAACCTTGCAGATTGCTTTGATACACATCCTGCGGCTAGGAAGCGATGAGGTGCACTTTGCAGGGGAATCCCCTCTGTAACAAGTTAACCAGCAAGCCCAGTATCATCTGTCCCAACAGACCAAGAACTCATGAGGCAACACCTCCAACTCCAGCTGCTTCTTCACAATTAGAGACAAGGCCAACAGATGGGTTCCCAACACTGCTCCGCAGTAAACTGAGATGACAAAAGATGGAAAACACAGAGGCATAAAGGGTTAATAAAAGAATGATCATATCCTCAATAAAATATTTTTACAACAAAAAAATCCTGTTAAAAAAAAATCAGAATTTGTTAAAACTCAACTCAAAGAGTCTCTGTATGAGCGACTCAATAACAATTAACACATAGATGGAGACCAACCTCCTCTGTTTCAAAAGTGAGACGTTTCTAATAGATCGTGCTTTGTCACTGGGGAAAAGTTCTACAACAGAAACTGGATTCAATTATTCTATTGTTAGAAAAACTTCAGTAACAAAGATTACAGAAACTAGGAGCTACAGAGATGATTCCGTGGTTAACAGCACTTGCTGAAAAACCCTGAGGGCTGGAGTGCAGTTCCCAGCACCCATAGAACAAGCCAAGCATTCCAAACATGCCTGTAATCCCAGCTCTGGAGGAGTGGAGGCAGGAGGATTTCCCAGACTTCCTGGCTTCTATTCTGACCCAGAAAACATGGGCCCCAGGCCCAAGGAGACACTCTGCCACAAGGAAAGAACTGGAAGGTGATAGGGGAGACACTAACTCCCTCGTCGCTCCTCAATACATATGTGCGCCACAAACACGCATGTGCCCATACTCTCAAACACAGGAGGTAAATAAATTTACCTTTAAAGCTATAACATCAAACAGTGATTAGGAGAATCTTAGTAAAAAAAGGCAATAAAGTATAATCCCATACCAATACTGATACTGTGCATGTGCAAAGACGCCTACATCAATCTAAACTTAAGCCTGTCCTCTTGGAATCTGCCCCACCTCTCTTCTCCCATCTCTTGGGTTTGCTCCCCATTCCTATCTTTCTGACTTGCCCTTCCTCTCGTTGGTGACATCTGATTTGTTCCTCACCATTCTATTCTAGGTTTTTTCCTTGCAGTAAACCAATTTGGAATTTGTTCTATTTATACACTGTGCATTAAGTTACCTGACCTTGCCTCGTCCTGCTGTATGGATTGCTGTGCATATTAGATTTTATGAACTCCTTCATAAAATTTAACTTGGAAAGTTCACAAGCAAATTGGCTGTTGCTTAAGCACCTGAAGGGTCATTAGTAATGACGTGGACAGTGCACCCCATTTAGCCCACTCATTTAAATAGACATTTCAGATCCTGTACTGACATCTGTAAGTTCATGTTTTTGTTACAGATTGGGGGTGGGGCAAATAATCTTATTTGAAGGGAACATCATAGTAAGACCAGCCTACTGTATGCTACATCCCCAAACCTTTAGTTTTGGAAGCAAAATCTAAGCATGCAGCTCAGGCTGCCCACAAACTTAGTATTCTCTATCCTAAGTCTTCTAAATACTGAGATTATAGGTGCATGCCACACCTGGCCAATGCTTCTGTTATTAATGCTCTCCAGGCTGATTGTTTCTGAGTTTCAGCTTTTTTTTTTTTTTTTTTTTCCAATGAACTGTAGAAACTCACACAGATAGCCAATTGCCAGTGAAGTAGCTGCAGGCTCCAAGTAAGGTTTCCTCCAGAGCCCCCAGTCACTGTCCCAGGCTTCTGTTTGTAGGTCTATGAGCAGGACTTGTTGCTTAGGGGAGAAGTGTGATCTTGACAGGCTTGGTTCATTTAAGTCTTTGTTTCTAGTACATGGCTTTCTCCCGTTACATATGACTTTAACCACATGCATGCCCAATTATGCACAGGTGTAAGTTGACAAGGAATTTTCCCCAAAAGTTCATTTGGAGGAATTACTTTGTCTTACTTCAAAAGTACCATCAAACCTCATTGATCGGCTCAGAGTAGATGAATACAATGCCATCAGTTCCAGAATATCCTTCAGGATGTATATGGCAAGACAGGTGAGAATTGCTAGGAAGAAGGAGGTCAAAGGGAACCAACGCTGCCTTTGAGGGGGGATGAGTTTAGGGATTGCTTAGGCATACTTTCAAGGCAGGGAGGAGTCTCAAGTTGATAGGTGCTTTGTTGGAAAAGCGATTCATGTTGTGTACCAGGCCAAATTCAGTCCCAAGTTGTGACCTACCTCTGCCTTTGACGGCCGCTGAGTATTTTATAGAAATGATGCATTTTCATGATAGTCTAACTCATAGATCACCATAAACACAAAAAGCAACTGTTTACCTAGTTCTCTAATGATATGCCTATAGTATATTTTTACCCAAACTCCCCTAATCTATGAATTAAACTAAAAAAGAACTACACTGTGCTCATGTAGTCTGTCAAAGGATTCCCCTACTAGTAAAATACTTATGCTGTCTTCCAGACGGTACCAGCTGCAGCTTGTCCGTGGCTCTGCAGATCAAAACCGCACCTTCTAACCTGCTTCTGCAGGAGAGTAACTGATAAATAACCCTGTGAGGCTGCAAAGAGAGGGTCATCCTGAAGCCCAGGCTAGTCCCCAGCAGATGCCCATGATGACAAATGTGGGACCTCTGAAATCCTGGGTAAACTGTTCACTTGAGCCACATTAATGATGACACAAAATTCATCTAAAAAGAAATATTGTAGCAGGCCTTCTAATGCCCTGAAGAATGCATTAAAACTTACATAACATTATCCTGCAACTAGGAAAACTGATGATGCACATGGGCTCTGAATCCACAGGCAAGGTACATCTTACAGTGCAGGACATCAACTGAGAGAAACAAACCCCATGAGTTCCCAGCTGGCCTGGAGCCATCTGCCAATGTGGAAAGGAGCAGACTCAACAGAGCCCGATAGCCCGGCTCCCTTTCAGAGAAGGGAGGTTAGAAAGTTAGCATTCACACTGTTGAGTACTTGGAGAGAGGCACAGAGACATCTGCACTTAAAGTGCAGCAAATTCTTGCCACCACTCTCCAGCAAAATGATGGTCTGAGCAGGTACAGGAGGACGATCAATCCCAGTGTGAGAAAAACAATTATGAGAAAGAAGTAGGGTAAATACCTAGAACACCACAAAGGACTAGGAACAGCCAAGGTTCCCACAAGCAACAAGAAAGACTGGTATGGGTCACCAAACTGAGTCTTTATAGGGAATTATATAGAATTATACAGAATTATAAAGAAAATTTCTGTTAAAACTTAATAGTGCTCTGGATTTATATTAGGAGACCTTAAAACACTTAAAACAATCAAACTGCTTTCAAAGACCTTAACTATATGGCAGAATGAAGCTAAATAAATAAATAAAGTAGCAGAGCAGACTCAATACTCAAAAATACACACTCCAAAATGTCTAGCACCCTCCAGGAATACCAGACATGTAGAAAGGAAATACTAATTGTGAGTTTTTGTCTGGTTATAACGAATCAGTGGTAATAGTGTGGCAAATGATGGGATCCCAGAAGGACACAAAAAGAGCTACTGTAAACATGGCCCATACTTTCACAGATACACACACAAAGAAAGATGGTGCACCCATAATTTTGGCATTCTGAGACTGAGGCACAAGGATCATGATTCTGATGCTTGCCTTACATGATCTTTCTAGATCAATAGGGATGTCTGGAGGAACGAAATGAGGAAGTCAGGAAGACTAGCAGGAAATAAAAAAGCAAATAAAAAATAAGAATGAGCGACAGAGGGCAAAAATACACACATACACAGAGATATAAGAAAGTGCATACAGATAAATATGGAAGTCTTCTCAGAGTCCATGGGCCAGAATATAATGGGAGCTACAAAGTCAGGGAAAATAACTATTGGATGTAACATGGGAGGTGGAAGAAAAACAAGGTTCTTCAGACCAACCACACTGTGGGACTGTATTACCTGCAGACCTGTAACTCCATATCATTACCACCACCGTCAGCAAAGACCTTACGCAGAAGAAAAACCATGAACAAAGATGATAGCAGATGAGAATGGCAGGAGGGCTAAGTGTGTGGCCCTCCATGTAAAATATACCTTAATTTTTATCTCTTGACAGTAAAGGTGTGCTAAAGTTACTGACTGTGCAGTCCTCACTCTGCAAACATATGATGATGGCAGGAATAACTCACAAGAGAAAGAAATGGAAATGTGATTACATGGAGATACGATTAAAGTAAGTAACCAGAACAAGGTACCATTGAAAAAAAGACTGATAAGTTATGGGTGTTAGTTAAGCCCTAAGGAAGCTGCCAATCAAAGAATAAAACAAATAGGTATTGCAAACAAGGAAAAAGTGGAAATAAAATGGAATTCTAACACACTGCCTTAAAAAAGGGCAAAATAGAAAGAAGGAAGGTCACAGGGCCATAGCAAGACTCATCAATAGGAGGAGCAGGAGCAGCGAGAGGAGGGGGTCATAGCAGGTGCCACAAACATCTGTCCATAGTTCTCCTAAAACTATTTGAAGTAACTGTGATGAAGTGTTAAGATGTGATATATGTGGTATCTTTTAACTGTGCTAATTTAGTTTTTTCTTACTTTGTAAACAAGTCTTACAATTTTAATGACAATGATCTGACTAAACAAACTTTGTTGAAGTTCATCATCTTTCTAGTTTATAAAACACTTAGGCCTCTGTAAGCATAATTAGGAGCAAGTGACCTTCATTAAATCCTTCTTATTAATTTCTTATTAAATATCATCTATGTGAAGCTAATTTAGAGGGCTAATATTCAGTATTTTTAAATAAAATGGTAATGCTTCTCTAGCCCAAGGGTAGAAATCAGAATGACATTTTAAAACTATCACCTCAGAAGAGACAAAAATGATCATTTTCCATCATCAATAACTCAAGGTTTTAGGCATATGCCTGTCATCTCAGCACGTGGGAAGTGAAGCCAAGAAGACGTCAAGTTCACAGACAGGCTTACTGGGAGCTGGGATAACTGTGTTTGAGTGTGTGAGCACCATCTCTCCTCACAGTCTTTGTCAGGCTTACTAAAACCACCCACCCCATTCTATTTTTAATACTGTGTGTAATACTCCCTGGTTATTAGTCAATGAGTGTCAATTAAAAAATGATTTTAAAAATCAGTAAAACCTAGGTAATAAATACAAAAAGATTTTAGTTTATTTTCACCCCTAGATCAGAAAGGTTGTCCTAAGACTGTACAGTAACCAGAGGTGGAGCTTTATCAGAATTAATCTCCCTACTTTCAAGAAAACAGTCCAATGGCCTTTTTTCTTAGGGAGCAGGGTGTCATTTTAGGGACTCCAGAAGACCATCTACAAAACTTTAGCCATAACCACTACAACAGGATAAATAGTAACTAGAACATGAGAGGAAAGGTTTGGTAATGTTAAAAATGAGGAACAGTGAATAAAACCCAAATAAAACCTCAATAACATGAAATGCTATAAGCCACTGTCCACGGATTCCAGCCATAGGAGTGGCTGAGCATGGCAGGGCAGATGGGCCACAAAGGTGACTTCAGCAAAGTACGCTGGAGTTGAAAGATTTAGAACAAAACCAAAGACGTAAAATATATGACTTTCTAATATCAACTGCAGGTTTCAATGATTACATGTTAGAAATATCAAGCTAATTCAAATTTCTGATTAACATACATTCAATTTGTATTCTTCCATTTCCCACGAGATGGCCATTAGAGCATTTTCAATTACACAGGTGGCTATCAAACTTTTGTTGGAAACACTTAGAATTCAGAACTGCCTACAGTGAAGTGCTTTGACACTTAATGGGAATTACACTCACACCGTGAGGTAGCTAGCAACAGACGGCACTTTCTTTTACACACTTAACAAATAGAAATGGAAGTTTCCATAGCTTTGTGATCATGGGCCTCTACACCTCAAACAGTTTATAGTTCACACACTTTTATTTGTCTTTGTTTTGGCATTGCTTACTGAAATTCTCAAAATTTTATTACAAATAAAAAATAAACACTTGCAAATTGCTAACTCTGTAATAATCCTATTGTGTAGTATCTTTAAATCATTTCTCTCAAGGAAAGATAATGAAATGGTATTAACAAAGTAACAAAATTAACTTAATGTACATGAATATTTATAATCTCTCAATCCCCTCCCATAAAATCATTATGCAGAAATGTACCATGTTTCTCTGTTTCTATAACCACAATATTACTGTGGCATTAACTATAATTTGTAAACAAAATAAGAGTGCTTATGATAATTGCTCACTTTGGCCAAAAGTTAGCCAACTATAGCAAAAGCATTTTTGTTTGGTTATTATTTTCTGAGTGATTTATTTACTTTTATTAAATCTTAAACCTTTTCTAAGAAATTTTATTTCAATACTTCAAACTTGAGTTCAAATAGTCTACAAATACCCTTGCAGAAGAGAAGTGGAAAGCTTCATTTTGTATTCCGCTCATCAGAGGCTGTGTTTTATTCCATGTGGCTTCAACTGAAGCTGAAGGTCCTGGGGAGGTTGTAATTGATCAGCTAACGGATGATCCCTAGCAGTGTCAAATGGATGACATAAAGAGGAACCTCACAGCCTTCCCTGTAACTCATGTCTGTGCATGTTCATTGTGTATTGTCTCTTAACCTCAGCATCAACTGAATGAAAGATACAGGAAGATGAAGGTTGCACAGTTTTGTTCACAGATCTACCTCCTGCCAAAAACAGTGCCTGGGAAAATCCATTCTATTTGGTCAAATGAACAAATGAATAAATCAAGAGAAAGAAGAAATGCATTAAGGTGTAAGGAAGGCCAGGGCAATGACTTGGGATGAGAAAAAGTGGTAAGATACTACGTCTGAGAGCGGTTACATCTGAGATGTGTTTATGTGACCAGAATACGTAAAAGTAACAATATTATAACTAACAGAAAACATAAATCTATTCTCACTCTAATAAAAAGCATACCAGAAAAAAACATAGAATGCATGCATTCGAAAGGGAAAATCTTAGAACAGTATATACAAATAAATTTTTTTCATTACATCTACAGTTCAAAACAGAATTTTAGAATAGAAACATTTATAGCAGCTAAACTGTCAACTTGACCCAACTTAGAATCTCCTAGAACAGCCTTTAGGTATGAGTACTTATGTGTAGGACTGAATTCACTGCATAAACTAATGCAAAAAGACCCACCCACTGTGGGCAGCACCATCCCCATGGCCTGGTATACAGGTTTGGAAATTTTCTCCTTGAAACAAATGAAGAAACCAATCAAAAGCAGGTTTGTGGATTCCAGTTCCAATGGAGTATCTACATAGTTCAATCTAAAAAACATTAAAACAAAAGGAAGGAAAACCTGCTCACTAGAAAGCTGGCAACCCCCTGCTGTACAGGGAATGCTGGGAAGTAGCTCTCTGCTCTGCGGCCAGCAGAAGAAAAATGCAACTGCATACTACCCAGTACACCTCTAGTAATCAGAGCAGCAATGGGAAAGATGAAGACAAAACCACTTATGTCCCCCCAAAAGTTTACAGATAGCCAGGCCTTTTCCAGTAACTACCACTTAGGACAGAAAGACCCTAAATGCACCCAATATAAACTGCAAGGCTGTTGAATGTCATGGTAAAAGAAAAAAATTGAGGAGAAACAGTTTTAAGATTAATTAATTTTTACTGATTTGTATCTCCATGTGGATCTGTGGAGCAGTGGTTTGTTTGTGTCTTTTGTTTTTTTGTTTTTTTTTTGGGGGGGGGTGGTGTGCTTCCATAATGGTCTTGTGAAGTTTACTTATAAGGTCAACAGGATTAAAATCAGGCCACTGGGCTTATATCATCAGGGGGCAATCCCCACCTAATTGTTTTTATCAAGACGTCTGATACAGGATCTCACATTGTAAGTCAAGACAATATTTCCTACCTCAGCCTCCCAAATGGTGGCATCACGGGCTGGGTTTAAGAAAACAGTGTGTATGGAAAATGAAATGCATACAGTGTTTTCCCTGAGAAACAGCTTAATATGCTACACTATTAGAAAATATCTTCTTTATCTTTATCCAATGAAAACACACACACACACACACACACACACACACGAGAGAGAGAGAGAGAGAGAGAGAGAGAGAGAGAGAGAGAGAGAGAGAGAGAGAGAGAGAGATTGATTAGCCAGGAAGGAAAATCTATAGAGAAGGACCCAATTCCCTAATCAGTCAACATCTTAACCAATGGCTGCAGTTGGCTCCACAAACAATACCATACTCCACACCCTGAGCATCACACTAAGAACACAAGGCTGAAGGAGACACATCCCTATCTTGTACCAGTGTCCCACTGAGGTAATGTGACCATGAACACCTGGCTGGTGATCTTCTGTACCCTTAAAGCCAAGGAGCTGCGTGCAGGCCTGGGCTATCCTGTGTCCTCATAGGAAGACTCTCCAACCCAAAAGAAGCTCATATTAGCTCCTGAGTCAATCAACAGTCACTTCCTGACTTAATTAAAAAAATTTTGTCTTTTTTTTTTTTAACTACTATAATCAGGATAATGGTTCATAGAATGCCTTCAACATTATTGGTGTCTCAAATAACAAACTACCTTTTACTTAAGAAAAAGAAAGAAAGAAAAAAAAAAAAAGGTTAAATAACGAATGAACTCAGACTGGAGAAATCTCTACTGACCACAAAATTGCTTTCAATGACACTCAAAGCTATTTTACTATAAAGGCCCTCAAATTACCAATATGCAAATTATCTTCATGCCAGAAATGTACCAAATATTCTAAGATTCACAGTGCTTAAAAATATTCACCCAACTGGTATGATTTCAGATTAAAGAAAATAAGGACTGTGTAATTATATACACTTACCTTGACAAAGAGAAAGCAATCTGTGATTAGAACATAGCAATTAGTTAGAGAATGCTTCACATGGATTTAATTACCCATCCGTCTCCATGCAGCTCAATTACTTTTATCTCATCGCATCAGTAAAAGATTCCTGCCGGAGGCAACTGCCAGTCATGTATTTATAAGGCTTCTAGACTTTACAGTGAATACATTATTGCATTCGGGCACATGTGCTAACGTTACAGTGTAGAGACATTCTTAATTTTAGGTTTCCAGTTTTAGCTCCTGATTATCTCATTCCTTTTCAAGAGTCAACTACCATCCAGATTGCAAACCCATGGCATCACAGCTGCTGTGGGGATGCTGTTGACACACACAGTACCTGTTTATTTTAGTCCTGGAGAAGCCAAAGTGAAAAACCCCAAACTTACCTTATTGCTTGAGAGCCAACAACACAGTCCTCCCCACCCAAGGCTAACCAAAGTTTTCATTTCGCTCAACTCTGCCCTTTGAGAAGGCAAGGGTCTTCTGGGAAGGAATTCGTGAAATAGAAAGATAGCACCTTCCATTTTTCCTTGATTTGTTATGAAAGGTACACAACTTGGAAATCCAGCCCCCGAGGCTTTGATTCCACCCCCCTTTGTCAACTCATGCTCAGTGTGGCTGGGAAATCACTCAGTGGACCAGAGAGCTAATCACCATCTCATTTGCCTGCAGGCTTCTGCCACACAATGAAACTCATCAGCACAAGACACACCTAGGAAAGAGCCTGGCTCACAGAAAAGACATACATAAATGGGTACCTATACACTCTCCACCCCACAGCCCTGGGGGAACCCAAGACTGTACAAACCCACAGAAACACAGGCCTCTCAGAAACTAAGAAGAAAAGATATCTGTCCTTCTATGAGGAAGCATCTTTGGCTTTGGTTAGAAACTGCCTTTCCTTAAAAGTCAGTTTTTCTAACTCCAGAGATTTGGTAGTAAAGTTTGGCCATATTGTTGTTTAGAACCAACAGAGGTGACACCCTTCTACTGAGGAAATCGAGTCCTGGCCAAGGGGTCTTATGTCATTTCCACTGATAGAATTCCCAAGAGTCTACCCAGAGGTAGGTCTCGCAAATCATCAGGAACCTGCCTATCTTTCTGTCTCTGCCCAAGTCCAAGTTCCTTCTGCTTAAGCTTAAATACGAACAAAACTGAAATGTCTAGGGTTACCACTCCCACATTTTCTTTAATTCCATCTCTTATGCCTTGGGAAGCTACATCAGGAACTCGATGGCAAGACTTAGCAAGTAATAATGACTGTGACAGTCCTGTCATGTGTTTCAGAAGATAGTGTAAGTTTCTGATTGAAAATTTTCCTATTGAAGTAAGGTGATTCCCCTAAATCCCTTAGAGGGAAGGGTTACTTTTACTCCAATTTAAAAAAATTTCAGAAATTTCCCTCCTGAATTTAGGTGTCATTTACCCTAAGATTTCCTTTTCCCCAATTATTGATTCCTAAAAGAAATAAATAAAGGCTCTGGGCTATTCTAAGTAGCTTAGAAATAGTTCACACATTTCCATGTTTTGTAAATCATGCTACATTTGGAGAGACAATTCAGAGAGGACAGGAATGATATCAGACAGGATTTAATGGTTTCGAGTGGGTACTTTGTAAAGCACAGAGGGAAGAAATCCCTTAAAATCTGAGATACGTATCAATATATGTGAAGATAAAATATACTACCAATGCTTTCTTCCCATGACCGAGCTACATCCTAGATGTTGCTTCTCAAAAAGCTATGATCAGCAAAAATGTTTTCTCAAAGTCCCAAGGTTTCTGTGGTTAGAAAATGAACCTTACTAGGTAATCAGAAGTCGGGTTCTAACCACATGCTTCATCAACACCCAACAGTAGCACTTGGAACTATTGACTAGTTCACAGGAACAAGATAGTTTTGTTAGAGCACCTCCTCTGGTTCTTTCTTGTTAGGCAGAGGGGTGAACACACTAGCATTTCCTATGGTCTTGTGTAGATAATGGGCATAGTGACATTGGGTTGTTAGAGTGGACTATCAATTTACCAATAAAAGTCTCAGCCTGGGACCTGAAACCTGGCACAAGGACAATAATTAGATAACAGTAATTCTTCGAAGACTAATAATTTCAAAGATGAACTATAACTAAACAGTGCACAGATGTCAATCAAGGCCTATACCCTTATAACCTAGAGGAGAGGAACCCACACTATAAAGGGTTTTGTGGTAGCCTAAGTGACAACTCTGACTGTATGAAGGACTCTAGAATATGCCTTAACTAAGTCTCCCCAGACATGATATTAAACGAATTCTAACACTTCAGGGTTTCATATAATTAATAAATGACATAATTTACAGACGAAAAGCAATTTGTATTCTCCCTGGCCCATGTAAAACAACAGAAGAACAGTATTGGGTACTTATCCATCCCATGTTTCAACATGAGCTTTCTTTGATGGACCAAGGGCCATTGTCATGAGGAGAAAAAAAGAAGAGAGAAGAAGAAGAGAGAAGAAGAGAGAAGAGAGAAGAGAGAAGAGAGAAGAGAGAAGAGAGAAGAGAGAAGAGAGAAGAGAGAAGAGAGAAG
>NC_034605.1:33112930-33121650 GCF_900095145.1 Mus pahari
GAAAAGGAAAAGGAAAAGGAAAAGGAAAAGGAAAAGGAAAAGGAAAAGGAAAAGGAAAAGGAAAAGGAAAAGGAAAAGATAGGATTTGCTAAGGCATTTGAGCTACCCTGGAATTTCCATTTGGAGAAGAAAGCTACTCTTTTGTCAGTAAAGTTGCACAAAAGAGATAACTGTGGCACAGCCTATTCAGACCTATATGCAGAAATCATCCTATTTGCAAATGGGAACTACCCAAGCGCAGAAATGGGACTCGATGTACGGCTGTAAAAACAATAAAGTTAATTAAAAGAAAAAAAATACTTTTTATAGAGTTCAAATCCAAGTTAATTTTTTTTTCAAATTCACATTTATGGTGTTAACAGTCAAGAAGTTAAAAAAGCAATGAAATAAATGCTTTAAAACCACTACAACTGACTTCTCTTAAATAGCTTTCATTAGTTTGGTTTGAATCTTTTAACTTGTTAAGTGTTTTCAAAATTAGATTTGTTGTTTTAACACAGTTTCCCTTGGAATTTTTTTGGTCAAGCAAATGGTCCCAGAGATCACTTACCCTTTGGATCCAAAAAACTGCAATCAATTGCAGTTGGGTGAAGAAATGCACCAGCAAATCATGTTTGCAGAGACAGAATAAAACAAAAGAAAAAAAAAATCTCAGAGCGTCTGAACAAGCAATGACATCATCAGTCAACCCAAGTACTTGACCCATTCATTATCTTTGCATTTTATTGAGAGTGCGGTGGGAAGATTTTCACTGAGTCAACTTGATGATGAGCAATGAAAATGGCCATCTAAGATGCTGCGAGGAAGAGGAACACCGGACACTGGCCTGGGAGGAAGGTGGGTGGCAAATCTGCATCTGCTAAGCTGGCAAAAGCCAAAAAAATATACATCAGCCTGCATCCGTGCTACTTCCAAAAATTAACACTGCCCATTTTCATGATTGTGAACTTGAATAAAAAAACAAATGTACTGTAAAAGTAAATCAAAATGTGGAAGGCCTATATTAAACAGGAAATAACCAGTCTGCTTTTGAATGAGCTCCACTGTTACTGCCTCATGACTCTCACTTAACTATGGACAGATTTAGTCTATCCTCTTGTGTCTTCCTTCTTCCTACGCTGATGGCAGTCCACGTCTCCACAGTTAGCCAATGTTGCTAGGGAGAATGGGCCATCCCTGTATCCACCTAACAGATCCTGAGTACCCAGCAGAACAGAAGGGGGACAAAAGGGTGAAAGTCATACTCACTAAACACTGTATTGGAGGGGCAGAGGGGCAGTTTCAAGCACGCACTGACAACGAGAGTTCAGTCCAGGGTGAGGTGATAAGTAGTACTTTAAGATACACTGACTACTGCCTGGTTTCGAAGTTATTCTCCACAGACATAGATGGATCTGAAGACAACATCCAAGAATAGGAGAAAGCAAGAACTCAGGTTCATAGAAATTATAAGATGAACAAAAAAAAAATTCCTGAAATTTTTTCATATCCAGATTTTTGATATATAGTTTATGAAGGAAAAAAGGAAATCCCAGAGACAGCCAACAAAATAAAGTGTTTTAATTCTAGCTCTTCCAATATTGCCTAACTTTAAATAAATCCCCTAGTATCTGTCAGGTGTCAGTTTATCTGGAAAGAAAGAAGCTTCAACCAGTGTACTTGGTGCCTTGGTGGAGACATTTCCTTTCAAAAGAATGGAAATCACAGCTTTCATTTGGTTTGAGGTAGTTTATATCTCACTGGGAGGACAATTATGAGGCATTTCTGGACAAGAAATTAAAATGCGGTCTTATAAGTTTGCCTAATAGACCAGTTTGTAAAATGAAGATATAAGGTATACAATTTTTGTTACCTTTAACTCAGTTTCTTCCTGTCACCACTAAATAAATGTTAAACAATTATTACAGACATGTTATGTTTCGTCACTGGCCTGCCCATACTCCTCCACAGTCATGCATGCTGCATGTTTGGAAAACAGGTATAGTGAGGGGGGGGGAATATTGATTGAGAAGTGCCTTGATAATCATTAGAATTAGCATTCCCATGACCTGGGACATGCAAAGCTCTGATGAAACACTTCATGAATCCAATGGTTGAAGCTAATTTATGATCTTCAGAAACATCTATATCAAGTGCAAGCTGCCTGCTCAGAAAACTAGGTAAGGCTAGCTAGGCAAATGATACAGAAAAATAAATGTTTTTCTAAGATTGCAATTAAAATTAACAGATACATATTTTTTATTCAATGAAGCTACCACAATTAGAGATGCACACACTTCTCAGTTGAAGTTGGGAGAAGACAACACTTTAGGGGAATATCACCATTATCCCTTGATTCTGGTTTATTAGCAACAACAACAAACAGGCCAACACAGGTAAGGAAAAAAAAACAAAAGACAAAAACCAAAAATGAAACAAACAAACAAAAAGGAAGAAACACGTAAATCTCTTTTAACGTTCAAAGAGACCTAGAATATAATTCTCAAAACATCTTTCATGTTTGCAGACTCCAGGCTCTAAGACACATCTGTCACACAACACAGGTCAAAATTCCCCCCTCATCTTTGCTACTGTGGCTAAAAATTGATTAAAAGGCAGTGTCAATGCAGATGAGGTATGTTTTTCCATTTATTAACCAGCAATACAACTGTGCCTGTTTGGGTTAATACTCTCCACTGCCCTCGCAAATGGATTTAGAATGAGAGGTGCTAGAGCATGTAGCCTTCTGGCAGGCGAGGATTTTGGAAAGCATGGTTAGGGAACTGGTAGAATTGTTGCTTCTTTTGGCTCCTAGCAGACACTATGAACTTTCTTTGAAAGCAGACTAAAAATTCACAAGAGAACACCCTGCCTTCAATTGAAGAAATGTTTAAAATGACCCCCATATGCTATTTTAATGTATTCTTCCCAAAGACTACCATAAATATTTAATATAAGAAAGGTGCTGTTTAAACACAATGAATAGCTATGAAATTAAAGTTGGCTGAGGGATTACACTGTATTCAGAATATACTGTAAATAATGACAGGGAAAATGCAAGCAGAATTACTTTATCTCACTTCTCTTGACATTTCTGAAAGAATATTCAAAAGACAATAGACAGGAAGGTCAGCTTAATTGACACCAAAGAGTGACTAACTCTATTCCTGGTCCATGCCTGGGGAGTCTATTCATTCCAGATAGGCCATTCACAAGCTAAAGAAATGATTCTACCCAAGAGGACCTGGATGAACCAATTAATTTATTGGAGTTTCTTGCGAGAGCATAAGTGATTCAGACTGTCTCAGCAAGGAAGACCCACCATGCCAGGTAGCAACTTAGAAAAGCTGCATCCCTGACATCCCCGGCCCACACAACCTTCCATAGCCTACACAATCTGTTATAGCCCAAGATCATGTGCAGCTGAGGCAGGATGACAGGCCGCTGGGAGTTAGGGCAGGGGTAGTAAAAGCCTGGGATTTTAGGTGAGGGTAGACTGCCCTCTCCCTAGGTATCCTTCTAGAAGAGAAAGGTGGTAAGTCTGATCTTGACACGGTCTCCTTGCATAGTGTCTTGGTTTTCCACACACCAGCCATGTGCAGAGCACAGGGCAAAATCCAACCATGTCTATATCTCGGAATACACTCCACTGAGAGGAAGTGACAAAGGATTAAGTCTTCCAGAAGTCTCAGCTTGCTGCCCATGTTCACAGAGGTCATAAACCAAGGCAAGGCTGGTTTAGTTTCTTGTACTTGCTGAGGTGGTGGCACATAGCTTTAATCACGGCACTTTGGAGGCAGCAGATAGAGCTCTGAGTTTGAGTATAGAGTGAGTTCCAGGACAGCCAAGACTACACAGAGAAAACCTGTCTATAAGACAAAACAAATCAGTTTCTTATATTCAAGCATTCGCCAGCATTTAATACTGAATATTATTCCAGAAGACCTCTCTCTATATTAAGAAACCAAGTCTATAAAGTGATTATCAGAAGCAATAAATGCCATATTAATAATTTCTAAGGAAAGATTCTACTCTCTTTCGTAGTTCTACTGTATCACCCAAGCTGCCTGCTGTCTTTTCTCTGGAATGTCTACTTAGTCTTTAACTTGCAGTAAGAGACAACAGCTGGTGCCTCTTTCCCTCATAAACCCCAATCTCTTGGTTTTTCCATCCAAATCAAACAATTTCATCTTCTTTTAATTTCTCTCAAAGGTCTCTTTGCCTGACCTATTCCACTGAATTTCTCCAGAGGGCAATAAAATAATTTCTCAGTGCTTAGGTAGTAGACCCCAAAGTAAAGTTCACTCTTACAAGAATAACATACCCTTGCCATAGCACAAGTGCGCTGCCCAGGTTCTATTTCTCACTGGGTGAGTGCCAAGCCCCAATCTTTAAAACATAAACAGCTCTGTGATTGGACTTACCATATAGCTACTGATGGCTCCGATCAGCCATCCACAGCTAACTAACATTCCTTCTTGCTCTTTATGCCAAGAATTTCTCCTCTGCTGATGTCACACACCAATAAACTTTGCATATTTTTCATTCCCCTTACTAAATAAAATGCAATGTTGTTCCAGCCTTATAATATATCTGTCAAAAATTATCCTTGAGTAGATAGCAGAGCTCTCTAAACATCCCCAAATATGCAGGGATTCATCTTAGTAAAACTCTTGTTTGTTTGCTTTTTGGCACAGGGCCTCTCTAGGTAGCCTTGGCTAGTCTGGAACTCACTAAAGAGACCAGGCTGTCTCAGAAATCATAGAAATCTGTCTGCCACTGCCTCTTCTGGGCTGGAACTAAAGGCATGAACCAGCCACTATGTCTGAACTCTAAAATTCTTAAAGAAAAGTATGCTGAAGCCCAACAAGGTCTTCCCTGACATCCACATAGCTGACAGTTTCCCCCTTCATCCTAACCAGGGTATCAGTCCATCAAACTCAAGAGAGGTGCTCCGAGGGACAGCAAACCCATTCTAATTCCCATTTCTGACATTGGTTCTATTCATTTGCTGCCATTAGTACCAATGACAAGTAAGTTGATTTAGCTGATTACAGTATTTTAAGGATATAAGACTCAAAGGACACAGTACACACCCTAAAGTTAATATAAACAAACAGTACAACAGAATGTTTCTATACAATCCACAATGTAGCCACATTTAAATGTAAATTTCAAAGGAAGTGTACCCTAAAATGTAGCAAGGGTGGTTCTGTAACAGTGTGCTTTATAGTGAACACATCCTGGAAAACACTACAGGCACTCATCCGATCAACTAGAGAGCTAGAGATAGAGCAAGTCAGTCTACCTGCAAACCAGCAGGCCAGCATACTCCAGGAGAGCTGCAAACACCTATGCACCTAAGAGGTTAAACACAGATTCTGAATTCCTGTTATTTTTTATAATGCTAATTTCTCTGAAAGTGTTCCTTAATCTAACACCACCCACCTGATGCCACCTTATATACCTTATACACCCACCTTATACCCAGTGCTCAAGTCACCTTAACACATGTGCCTTGAACAGAAGCTAGGCACTTGACTCAATAAATTAACTTAAAAGGATACACAGATACAGCTAAAACATTTACAACTGATGGAAAACTGTGCATTATACAGTACATGGACAGACAGACCACACACCCACACACACACACACACACACACACACACACACACACACACACCTCAAAGTTCAACTTTCTCATCCCAGTCTTAAGTCAGATTCCCCCAACTACAGTCTATAGTCCTGGGTGAAAACTAAAAGTAGTAGAATTAAGGTCTCAGACTGAAGCAATCCACAGGAAATTTGGCAGCCTGAGGAGCAGCATCACCCTCTGCATGGCAGCCTGTCATCTCTTCTCACACACTGACAAAAATGCACTGCCATGTGACCAAATGCACGGGAACACTGAGGATCCATATCTGAAAGAGGAGTGTAGGTGAACGCTCATCCAATCTCAAGACAGGCCCGTGGCAGTCTGCGCATGCTCTGAAAACACTCCTACCCCCTGGCGGCCATACTTCCTAATTACTGAGTCAGTCAGTACAGAGAGGGGTTGACAAACTCTCAGCATGTGCCAGTCTACTTGGCTGCAAGCATGTGACAGAAGACTTCTAAGCACCCACATCTAAGGCACTCTTTTCATGGGAAGAACTATCTTGACCATACTGTCCCTTAACAATTAAAAATAAGAAAATGTAGGAAGTATGGGTAACAAACACAAATAATAATGGTTTTGTTATCTCCACATTCCACAGGAAAAGAATGTGATTCTTTGAAACTATTTGGAGATTTATAATCTTGTAAATATGATGAGAGTCTGAATCAAGGAATGGAAGAGGAATTTAAGATCTTCTAGTGATGAGACACTTGTCAGTCAAGGATGAACCTGATCTGCCCCCTGGGAACTCTGGTTGCTTCAATCCACTGTGCCCCTGCTCCTCATCAAACTGGTATCCGACCCACTTTCCACTCTTTATTGCTAAGCTTCCATCTCTAAGTCTAGTCCTAGGAAGGACATCAAACCAGACGTGCCCAGGCTCTGCCTCTCTCACCACTGCGACAGCCTGGACAAATCTAGTCTGGACACCTATGTAAGATGCTTCACTGCTACCTTTTAAGATGACTGTTGTGAGCTAGCCACTAACTACTAAAAGGAACCAGAGAATGGAATTCCAAAGGAACTTGGCAGGAATGACACCTGATGCAATACTACACCGGGTTAATGAGAAAACTGCCAATGACTCTGCTGCACAAAACATTCGGCTCTGTAAAACTGACGCCCTGAGAGCTGAATGGCACTGGCACCCCGTGTGGCTAAGAAAAAAACTGGATTCTGAGTGGAAACCCATCTTCTTATCACTGTTTAATTCTGAACTTTCTGTTGTTGGTGGAATCCAGGTCACATTCTTGGGCCACTGGAACATCGGTTCTCTGAGTTCTCTCATGGTGAAGTCATTTTCATGAGGTTGGAAATCCCCCACATTATAGAATGTTCAAATAAGGCTGGGGAGTCAGAGGACACCACTGCTGCCAACACTACAGGACTCTAAGTGCTGATAACAAATGAGCACTCACAGAAAGCAGAGAGAGGGCTCACTGGGTCCCATCACAGCTGGCTGTAAGCGCTGATGTGAATTCATGGCTACTGAAGAGACAAACAGCCCATTTCCTCTCTCCTAGAGCAACTCATGACTACAGATATTTTAGTTCAATTACTTTTCAGATAAAATCCAGCTTAAAGTAAGCACAACACTGCTACTAGACGATGTGAGAGGGTAGACATGGAGGTGGGTGGGAAGTCCTGATGTTGGCCTCCAAGTCTTGTATGGATAAAAACAATGAAGGTACACAGATCCCTTCGCTATTGCTCCTTCACGAAGCCACATACATGTTAGGCGGCCCCCCCCCAGTGCAAGCTGCATACAGAGCTATGAATACGAGAAGCAAAGAAACTGAAAAATGGTCTCCAGGCAAAGCAAGCACAATGCTTTCATATGCCTGAAAAACAACAGTGGCTCGCACACAACTTCACAGCACTAGCATGTAGAACGCACAAAGTTTGTCAGCCTGGCCTTTCTCATGGGATGCACACGAAGCTTGCACCACACCACTCAGGCAGGAAGAAAGCTGACTGACCGACCGACCGGCTTCCTGGAATTGTTTACAGATATAGCGGCAGCAACAGCACAAAGTCAGGCAAAGTTAAATTCAAGATTGATTATGCAGCTCATTTGGCTTTTTAAAAATCCTTTTCCTTAGCTTAGCTTTATCAGAGAAGAGTTTTACATCAGGTAAAGCTCATGTAGTTCAGATGGTACTGTCTTCACGTGTTCAGGCTGCAAGAACAAAATACTTATTCTGCTTATCTGCACTTTCTTGAAGGCTGAGAAATCAAGGATCAAAGTTGCCACAGACTTGGTGCTAGTGGTGATGGCCCTTTTCTCAGATAAGACAATTGTGCATGTCCCTCCTGTAGTAGAAAAAGGACAGGAGCTAAAGCTCCCTCAAGCCTTTTTATAAGGGCACTGTTACAGTGCATGGCAGGAGCTCATGATCTCAGCACTTCCCAAAGGCTCCTCTTTTCAACTATCTTGGGGATTAGGTTTCCCAATATGGATTCCAGAAGGACACAAATACTCACAGACTAGGAAGTAACTCAATCTCTTAAAATGTGCCTGGGAACACTGTGATCTAGGGCCCTCACATAGTACAGGTATACAGTACTGGGATCTAGGGCCCTCACATAGTACAGGTATACAGTACTGTGACCTAGGGCCCTCAAATAGCACAGGAACACAGTACTGTGATCTAGGGCCCTCAAATAGCACAGGGACACAGTGCACTCCACTGACACATTAGTTCAATGAGATTCATGGCCAACGGGCATATGGCTATAAAGGCATTTGATGGTATTGATTACTCTTTTGCCTTTCTATTAATTAGAAAGGAAGCCCTTCTTTCAAAGGAGAGTTTTACCACATCCATGCAATGTTTTGTGAAAGGAACAGAAACATGCCAAGTACTTGCAGTAAGAGTGCTCTGGAGATTAGGCCCAGCCTTGGGAGCTTCTTTTTGTTTTGCAGCTTTCTGCCTAAAACATCAATGTCCTTTGGCAGCGTCCTTTGGCAGTGTCCTCTCTCTAGTCAGTGTCCTTTGGCAGTGTCCTCTCTCCAGGCAGTGTCCTTTGGAAGTGTCCTCTTTCCAGGCAATGTCCTTTGGAAGTGTACTCTCTCCAG
>NC_034605.1:33122110-33143399 GCF_900095145.1 Mus pahari
CTCTCTCCAGGCAGTGTCCTTTGGCAGTGTCCTCTCTCCAGGCAGTGTCCTTTGGCACCAGGCAGTGTCCTTTGGCAGTGTCCTCTTTTCAGGCAGTGTCCTTTGGAAGTGTCCTCTTTCCATGTTAGTTTCCGATTTTCACACTGAAGAGAAGGTTTGGGAAATAGAGCTGAGGTCTGCAAAGAGGCCACGCCTTCTCCAGCCAGCAAGCTGTCTACCACCCTCAGCTTAGAATCCTTTCCTAAACCTCCTCTCAGTTGCTCAAGCCAAAGCCTCCTGTTGTGCTCTCCTTGCTCCTGTCCCCTGCCTGCCCTTGGTTGTTGACTGGGGACTTCTTGAATCTGCAGATCCTTCATTTCTTTAGTCACGCTGAAAACCGTCAATGTTGAACTGGTCTGCATCACAGTGCAGTTGTCTGGTTAGTGAAGGCTCCTTGCAGTCTTCATGCAGCTCTAATCCCTAGCACACGATCAATGCCAGACGACAACACTACACGGTTACAGGTCTAGTTCAACCACAGGCCTTGTGTGTGCTTCACTATCAACTGCCAGACAACAACACTACACGGTTACAGTTCTAGTTCAATCACAGGCCTTGTGTGTGCTTCACTATCAATGCCAGACAACAACACTACACGGTTACAGGTCTAGTTCAACCACAGAGAATCACACAGTGTGTGTTTCTGTCAGAACATGTAGATTTCTATAGACTTTTACTGTACAGTCAATTAATAGAATGGCCACATCAGTTAGTACACAGGACTGTTCACTCTAAACTCCCCCGTGCTATGCCTTCACTGTCTACCTATATAATTATCACTTTAGGAATACAGACTCAAAGTATACTTCTGTAAAACTCAAATTCTCCTGAAATCCAATCCTATGGTTTTATTTATCAATGATCGTTTCTATTTATTGCTGAGTAGAATTTCATGATCTGGCCATATTACAGTTTGCTTATCAATTCACATTATTAAAAATGCATGGGGCTGTTCAACCAGCACCTGACCAATACAGATGCAGATAATTGCAGCCAACCAACTGAGCCTGGGGAACCCAATGAAAGAGCTAGGGAAAGGACTGAAGGAGCTGAAGGGGATTGCAACCCCATAGGAAGAACAATGTTAACTAACTGGACTACCCAGAGCTCCCAGGAACTAGACCACGAACCAATGAGTATACATGGAAGGAGCCCCAGGACTCCAGAAACATATGTAGCAGAGGAGGGCCTTATCTGACATCAACGGGAGGCTTGATAACCCAGCTTTGGGGGATGCTAGAGAGGTGAGGTAGGAGTGGGTGAATGGGGGATAGAGCACCCCCATAGAGGCAAAGGGGAAGGGGGAAGGGGAAACAGGATAGGGGGGTTGGTGGAGGGGCAACTGGGAAGGGAATATCATTTGAAATGTAAATGAATAAAATGATTAATAAAAAATGCATGGGTTTATAGTTTGGAGCTCTTACTACTAAAGTTGCTATGAACCTTCATGCATAGGCTTAAGTTCCACAGGGATTTCCAGAAACAGAAACTTCAAGCAGCAACTGCTTTGTCTGTTGACTTGACACTGTGGTACTCAATTGTCAGGTTGGACCCCAGTCAAGGTGTTGCAGTGAGGGTATTTTTCTGAAATGAGAAATATCTAAAATACTAAACAACTCTCCACAATGTGAGCAGACTTCTTTAAATCAGTTGAAATATCTATAATAAAAAGATTTTATTCCTTAAAATTGGAAAAAAATTCTGCCTTTCAGGCTTAATAAATCAACACTGTTCACTGCTGGAACCCCCAACCTGCCTCAGCACATCCAGAGTATTTCAGGCTTGGCAGTTTCTAACTCTAGGAGCCAATTTAAATTTTTAAATTTTATTTTTTAATTTTTATTTCTAATTCTATACCACCACACACATATATTCTCTCATTCTCTCTCCCCCCTCTCTCTCTCCCTCCCTCTCTCTCTCACATACACACACACACACACACACACACACACACACACACACACAAAGACACACACACATACCTGAATTGGTTTCCTTTCTTTGAAGCACCTCTCTAATTACTGCATTGTGTGATTAAGGAATAGGCAAGGGTATCTATATTTACCACCTTTTAATTTCCCTTCAATATATAAATATATTTGTGACAAAAATGTAAATCAATTCATGACATACTTGCCAATGATTAAGATTGAAATTCTGGAAATATGAAATGAGAATATCCTAATGTAAATTCCACTAGTGTCATATTATGCAAATTATGCAACTAGGAATGGAAATAATTGACCATGCATTCAGTTTTAGACCCACCACGGTAACCATGGTGAACTCTGCAGACTCACAAGCAAGCACTTTGTAAGTGTGGATGTAAGTCGCCCCCTCAGTGATACAAAGAACATTCATTTCTCAGTGCGGTAGTAGGCATATTAAAACAAACCTATAAATTTAAAAAGTAGATTATTTCATATGCTTAGCATGAAAAACCTGCTCAGAGGTCTGTGTCCACAATAGAAAACTATGGTATCCAGCATAGTACAGGTTTAGCCAAATAGTACAAGGGTCAAGTATGGTGACAAGAGGGTTATCATGTGTTCAAGGCCAGCCTGGACTACATAGCGAATAGGAAGGATAGAAAGAAAGAAAAGGAAGAGAGAGGGAAGGAGGAGGGGAAACCATGCAAGCACAACAAGGTAACATTGGTATCTCTGCACCACGATGATTTTCCAAACACAACAAAGTTACTACTGACCTCTGAGGTTCAGGGTATAGCCTAGCCTCTAGTGATAGCAGATTCTTAAAAAAAAAAAAAATCCCATGCCAATGTATATCAAAACAATGAAACAGCTCAGAGCTTGATAAATCCCTATGAAGAAAAGAAAAACTAGGTCAAAGATCAAAGGATGGGGGTCTGGGTAGCAGTATGTGCTAATTTAGATAGGGAAGACCTCCCTGGGAAGATATAACATGGGCTCCTCTGGTCAAGGATGACCTCTGACTTCCCACAAATGATGGCTAGAAAAAGAGATGCTCATTAATTTCTATAGTGAGGCTGATCATCAGCTGCACTATTAGTGCCTTCAACTCTTGGCTCCTGTGTCCTGGACTACATACTGCCATTCAGTTCAGAGCTCAAAGATGCTGGCAGCCATCATTCAGCTAGCTCTGCATCTCATGTGTCCAGCTGCTCAGTGCTTCTCCCTCACTCACTAACTACACCATTCATAAAACATCATCTCCAGAAACCTAGAGACCAGCTTTACCTCAAGAGAGGCTTAACTCTCTATCCCAAGGGCCCAGCCCAACTGTGCCTCCCACATCCCACCCAGGCAGGGACAGTCAAACACATTTGATTGAACTCCACTCCAGATGAAAGAATAAGAAACAAATGATAGCAAAACAGAAAGTTTGGGGCAGGGAATAGAGGGGATTAACATTCTACATTTTTGTGAATATGAATTAAACAATAATAAAACTGCCTGATAAAAATCAACAGCAGAAATGGGGCATCTTTGTATGCTTTCATTCAAAACAAAATAGTAGTAGACCCTGGGTCTATCAATCACCACGCAGTAGAAAAACCCAAGAACTATCCAACTATTGGGTGGTCCTCCTCAGAGGAACCTTGTCAGAACCATCTAACTTTGATCTCTCATTCACAGAAATAGCCCGGAGAAACTTCTCCACCCCATAAAAATAACAAATCTCAGAAGCCACACAATCTGCAGGCCAGAAATCACCTCTGGTGAGAAATCCCCCTTCCAGTGCACCCAGGCAATGTTAACTGTTACGACACTAGATGAGCTGCAAGTCAGTGAGAACTCAGGAACAGAAGCCAGGGCAGCAGATCTCAGAGCCGAAACAAGACAAAGCAGGGGAAAGGAAGAGATCAGTAGCAAACCCTGGGTCAGAAGGAACCTCCAGCCACCAACCTTTAAGGAAACTAAGAGATACAAAAGAAAATATAAAAACCCGGAAGTGAAATTTTAACTGTTTTTCCAGATCTAAGAGCCGCACTAATGGAACTTAAACACATCTGTAACACAAAAAAATTCAGTGTAAGGTATCATATTGTCATTGTTGGTGAAATTTCATGAGCCAAAGCATTTAGGATGACCTTCCCCATATAAAAGGTCAGCGATTTGTGTGCACATGTGCAATGGGAGCACATGAAAATAACTGCAGAGAGAAGGGAAACGAGCGCAGCTAACAAGGAGTCCCTTCCTTCATCCCAGCCCCAGGTGTCCATCTGTTCACAGGGTCCCTTCCCTCACGCTGGCCCCAGCCAGGACGGCCATTGGATGAGTATCACCCAGGGTGTCCACTGGACGAGTGTCCTTCTCACACTGAAGCAGCAAACAACTGTGCTTACACCTGAAAGACCCAGCTGAAGGAAGAGGCCTGTCCCTGTCTTGTCCTTTGAGGGCTGCATGACTAATGAGTGAGGCTCTCACGCACAAGGTTGAGAAAGGTGATTAACCTGTGGACTTTGTCCATGGGACCACTCTTTCCAAATCACCAGACCTCCTACCAAACTGCAGTTGTCACATGAAAAATGGAGTCATGGTGCTGGTATGGTTTGACAGTGTCACCTGAAATTATTGTGCTAACAGCCACTGCCATGTTAGAGAGGTGCAGGACTTTAAGAGGTGAACGTGTCCTGAGGGTCACAGATGTAGAGCACTGTATTAAAGGGGGAGCTTCGAATGTGAGAAGCACCATCCCATGGTCCAATCTCAATAAAAAAGAAGGGAAAGGAGAGAAAGACAACTGAGTGTTATTAGCATGTGTCTTTCTGTTTCCTGATCTGCCCAGATATGAGCAAGCAACTTCAGGTCCCTCAGCCAGAAGATGTGCCTACCATCACGTTCCCTATGCTCAAAACATGAGCCCGAACCAACCCTTCTATAAACTGTTTCTCATCAAGCATTAGCGCCCCTCCCCGCTCAAAAAGGGAAAACTAACTACATAACTGCTAGGATGTATTCTATTTACACAACAGTCCTCCCGGGCTATCCTCCACATTTCCGAGGCCATCATAATAAGGCTGTATACTATATGCCCATGGTAGTCCTACTAGACTATAGCCTACATTTACATGCTATCCAGTGGTTTTCTCTATCAGCTCAGGATTTCAGTGAGGCCTAACAACTCAGAGGTTTAAGAAGAAATCCCCTCTTGTAAGATTGGTGTCTGCAGGGACAGTTGACTCTAAGGGCTCTCTACTGGCTCTTAGTTAACATGACAGATAACAAGTCCTGCCTCTAAATCAGGGAGGGTACTCTCTCAGGCTTCTGGGTTTAGAACTTCAAAATAACAAAGAAACAAAATGCACCTCATAACCCACACTCCTTCAAATTAGCCAAGAAGCCAGGACACATCTAGAGTGTCCCAAGCTATGCTGAAATCTCAAATCTGAGAGAACTATCTCCTTGCCAGCACTCATTTGAGCCCAGGCTTAAGTCTGACCCATTGCATGTCTATCCTTTCCACATCAACTGCCAAACAGAATACCCAGTTCACTTCAATTGTCAAATAAATAATCATTTTTTTCAGTAGAAATATGTTGCACAGAGCCTCCTGTGTTTTTATTCGCTAAAGCTGGCAACCTACCCACAGATGGGTGGCAAATGCCACACAGAATTCTCAGGGGAAGACAGTGCTGCCTCAAAGTTCTTCACAATTACCAGTGGAACCATTGTGCATACCCCCACACTCCTGGCTAGATGCCCACACTGTTGCCTTCATAGGAGGGGTCTGAACGGCGGTGTGCTGGGATGTAAAGATACATTTTTTTTTCAGACAGTGGACACTGGGCTGCAAGGGCTAAACGAAGAGAAAGAATAATAAAAACTTAGAGGAGGTGGGGAAACCAACGCTCAGAACTCCCCTCTGGAGTCCCAAGTGCCTCTGTAGAACAGTGTAGACCAGGAGAATACAGGAAACAGGAGAGGGGAAGAGTAGCAAGGCTGACCCCTGCCAGGGCAACAGTGGGAGTGGTGACTGTAGGGAGGCTGTTCCAGGCTCCTTCGTGCAGCAGATGTACACACTTACACTGGGATGGAGGCCAGCCAGTATGTGAGAAGAAGACCACTGCTGGGCCCCTCCTGCACTGTATCTTTGATGCTACCTGAGGTCTGGCTTGGAGGGTGTTCACAACACAAAATTCTCCTCCTCCCTCCAAGTGGCCACAGTGGGAGCAGAACTGTGCATTGCGTGGTTTGTGGGTGGTCTCACTGGAGCTCCAGGTACTGAAATATGCTTCCAACAAGGGAAAAATAAAACAGCAAGCAAAGCCTCAGCCAGTGGAGCACGAATAGAATCTGTGCTCGGGGTGACTCTCCGGAATGAGCTTCATCGGGCAGATTCTGTGGCAGTGGACATAGGACTCGTACCCATTTAAACCAGTGTCACCAATCCACACACAGACGACTAGACCAGAAAGAAAAAGCTCACTGACTGATGTTGAAAGATACATCTTCTTCAGAGAGCTTGAGCCACTTGTGGTCCTGTTCTCAATGCTGATTGCCTCCTCCTAGCTTACTGAGCCACATGGTTGAAGATCTCTGAGCTCTAGAGAATGAACTGGGGTGCTCTGTCTACTGACACAGATCACTTCCTAGGGTTGTCACTCACATGCAATGGCCACCATCCCATAGCTTTAGAATCTGAATTTATATTGTTTATCCAAAAAGGATGCAACAAAGATAGAGAACAACCAGAAACTTTGTCTCATTGACTGGATCTGATGTCAGTACCAATGCTCATTCAAATGTATTGTAGCATGGCTGCTGTGATGATGGCCATCATGGGCTGTTGCCTTGACTACATCAGTGATCAACTAAAATGAGACTGCTGCGTACTCCTGTGCAGGGCTTTCTTACTTGGGTCATTTGAAGCTGGTGTCAGCCCACATGAAAGGACATGGGAGAAGGAAACTCCCCCTTTGCCTTTTTGCCCTCACTCTCACTGGCAAGTTCATCTATCCTGTTGTTAAGGCATGGACTCACGTGAATTAGAACCCAATTCTTCAAGATTCCAATACATATTGAAGACCAGTTACCTTCCAGGACTCAAGCGCCAAACTGGGGCTGCTAAGAGATCTAGCATGCTGGACTGAACTACTATAGATTCTCAGCCTTTCCATCCTGAGCTGCCATTGTGGACTCAGATCACAAGCTGTAAGCCAGTTTAATAAATCTCTTATGTATGTGGGTGTATATATTTATTCTATTAGTTCTGTTCTTTTAGAGAACCTTGCTTAAAACAACACCAAAAGATACAAATACTGTAATAAAAAATATTCTTATTCAAGTATTTTACTAAAACGACACAGGAAGATTCTTGTTATACAAATAATCACAAAATAAATTTACTTCATGGCAAATAAGAATATTCTGTCTGTTTACAATAGATATAAGCAAACCACAATGAAAATAGACAATACATAATGTAGGGCACCTAATCATTTGGAAACTGTTACTCAGGATAAAAATGTTTATGTATAGGTCAACCTCTTGTCAGTTGTAGGAAAAGGTTTACCTAAAAACATAAAAATGACTGAAGATTGTGTAATACTGCAGAAATTCAGTATACATTATTTAATTTTCATAGTGAGAAACAAAAAATATTTATGTAAAATATCAGAGCCAATATTAAAATCTAGATAATCTAGGTCATGTGTCATCGAAATCATTTGATTACAAATAAGAACCAGAAGGCAATTTGCTATGCTTGATTAATTAAATTTGTACCTATAAGTTCTATTTAGAATAAAAAATATTTTTAATATATTAATATAAGTGTTCAAATAAATCCATAAAGGCCAATCCAAATGTGACACAATTCCAATCCATTGAGTTAATTTTACATATTGAAGAGTACCATTAGCCTTTGGTGAAAATACATTCATTTTTCTCTTATCCCCCTTTACTAATTCTAAAATCTGAAATGGCAGAGAAAAATTGATCCATCTGCAGAAGCCTGTGGAGCCTCCCATACTGTGGAGGGTGGTTCTGTCACATGGACAGGCTTTGATCCCTAGAGGACTGTACTGTGTACTTGTGTACTTGTGTGGAGCACTTCAAGAAAGGCACAGAAGAGAAGCAGTGGCCAACATGTCTGGAAGACATGGTTAAAAGATGTAACAGGAGATACAGAGATGCTGAAGGGTGCAGTGTATACTTCCTGACATCCATCTATGTCTAGCTATTCCACCCCAGTTGCCCAGGTTGATCAAAGACAGCAAGATACCCACTACCACATGCTTGGCAACAACCCACAAAGGTACCTTCTACACAGAGGCACAGTGATCCAAGGTCCTCCATGGCCTTTTTCTTCACTGTCCACCTTTGTGACTGGCCTTGTTGAGGTTCTGAATCACTCTAATGATGGCTAGATCCCACTTCCTCAAATTTTGATATGCAGTGAAAGGTCTGTTCCTACAATAACACCCTGACTCCATTACCCATAATGTCTGGCTTCCCTTGACCAATACCTTGGATAACAGGTAAAGTCATCCCAGGTGCCCTCGACCTTTTGACACCCTGTCTTGGAGTGCTGATATTATGGGTGGACACTGCAGGCCTGGCTCATCTCCACCAGTTTTAAGTGTGTTGTCCAGTTTTATTGAAAGGATGCACACTGTCACTCAACCACCACTAACCATTGCCACCAGAGCCTTTTCCTCTCCTCAACCTGAGACTCCAGGTGTATCAAGCAACAGTACCCTGCTTTCTCCCAGCCTCTACACAGACTCAGGCAAGGACCATTCTCCTTATAGTGAGTCTTATGACCCTGGGTAGTCATGTATGTGAAATCATGAGTTAGTTTTTGAGACTGACTGATTTCACTTAGAACTATATCTTCAAGGTTCATCTCTGCTGTTGCATATCAGTATGTCTTATGTATCAGTATATATGTATCAGTATGTCAAGATATGTCAGATAGAGAATATCCTACTTTGTTCTTCTTTCTGTGATAAACACTACCACAACAACAACAAAAAAAGAAATTCGGAAAAGAAATCCTTTATTTCAGCTTACAACTCCAATATCAAAACCCAACATTTAGAGAAGTCGGAGAAGACCCTTAAGGTCAAGAACCTAAAGGCAGGGCTAAAGCAGAAACCATGGAGGAACACTACTTATTGGCTTGCTCCTCAACATTCTTACACAGCCTACAACCCTACATAGAGATGGTACTGCCTACCATGAGCTGGACCCTCCTAACCAGTAAGCAAACAGAAAAATATCTCCACAACAAGCCTACAAGTTAATCTAATCAGACAATTCCCAGATTGAGACTTCTCTCGTAGCTATAAACTTGCCAAGTTGACAAAGGATGCTAACTAGGAAGAAGGACCCCTGAAGCTAATATTTTAAAAATTAGTCTATTATTATGTACTTTTGTTCTGTATATAACTGAAGAGAATCACATATGTAAATATGAGTTTCTATTTTAGATCCATGATGAGTGAAGATGCAACCTTATGATAGGAGCATCTAAAGGATGGAAGACAAATATAGCTGAGAGAGGGCTGTGTGCTACTAAGGTCAGGAAGATGCCAGGCCAAACTAGTGTTACAACCAAATGGTACACAGAGAAGCTGCCCTATAATAACTTAGAGAAAACAAGAATAAAATCTAAACATCCCCCCACCCCCAAACACCTAAGCACAGAAAGGAATGGCCATGTGTGGAATGAACAAAGAGAGTTTATGGTGATTAGAATAAAATAGAAAAATGAAAGTGTCTGGGGGAGAGCAGGATTTTGTTGTTTGATAGTCATGCAGGGTCTCATTCTGAGGAGAAGAAAAGGCTGTGGCATGGAAGGGGTAGCAAAGGCTGAGGAATAGTGAGTATCCTTTCAATATGATGGGGCAAGCCAGGCCTGCTGTGCGCACCCATAACCTCAGCACTAGGAAACTGAGACAGCCCCGCCTCTTAAGGGTTCCACAACCAAAGTCAACCACCATCCTAGGGAAGAGTATTTATTGATTTAAGATGTATGCTACAGCATCTCACCAGAGCTGGTGCTGGTGTTCTCTTCTGGTTGCTGTAGGTTGTTTCCATACCAACAACAACCCAAGGGTACTTCTTTTCTAGGTCTGCAACTTTCTCTACCCATAGGCAGTGACTTTCTAATTTCATTTATGTATAACTGTTTTTAAACACTCCATTTTTTAGTATCTGGCTCCCAAAATATTTTTTTTTCCTAATGAAAGGGATAAAAGATAAGATATTTAAGTTCCCTGGAGTTCATATGAGTTGTAGAGGGAAACCTGTGACAGTGGAAGTAAACCAATAAGGGAGTTGGTCTTCAACTCCATGATCAGAATTTTCAATAAGCACTCAGAGCACAGGTTTCTGATATTCAGAACTCTCTGCCCATCCTAGTTTCTGCAAACTGTAAGCACTCTAACCCAGCTAACCCTCTTGTAGAGTTGATGGCTGAGGGTAGTTGCTAAGATGCTAAGAACTAAAATTAGCTTAAAGCAATTCCAATTTACTATCAAAGAATTCTCTTGGAAGCTGTAAACCTTTAAATAGATTCCAGAATTTCAGGATAATTAGAAATAATCACCAAACAGGCCCTATCAGTTAAGTTGTTACTTACAGCAAGATTCTAGATGCTGTCTGCCCTGCCATCTTCCCAGAATTCTCTTCACATTCACTTCTTAAGCGATAATTACTAACCCTTAAAGGATCTGTGGCTGTCATGATAAAATAAAACAAGCCCAAACTCTTCCCTGGGATACACACACGAGCAGGTTCTCAATTTCACTTTATTAAGGTATTGTTACCAAGTGTTTTCAAACAAAAACATGCTCTACATAGAAGCAGGATTTCGTTGCCAGAATTATTCCCTTTTCTGAATTACTATGATCCATCTACAAAACAAAGCCGTTATGATCAAGCAAGCAAAGGATACATGCAGAAGCTCAAACCCTGCTCAGCTTCTTCAATAAACACGTGAGGATCTGTGTAAAAGCGGCATCAGGAAAGAGGACAACAAGAGCGATCGTGGAAGACCTTTGAATGATGCAGATCACTAATGTTCAATTGTGAAATCTCAAAGGCACTTGGGCAGAGGAAAGATAAGAACATGCATTTACCAATTGTTGCCCTACCTCATTCAGGAACGCATCTTCCAATAACGATGCTTCAGAAGATGAAAGCACAGAATGGTTCAAAGACTGACATCCTCAGAAAAGTTTTGAAATCCGAGTAAGACATTCAGGATTAAATGTGTGTGAGTATGGGCATGGGGGCGTGTATACGGGTGGATAAGGGAAGAGGGAACTTTCTTTAGAGCAGGGTCCTCAGCCTCACTAATGCTTCAGATCTTTAATGCAAGTCCTCATGTCATAGTGACGGCTCTCTTCCCCGACTATAAAATTACTTCATTGCTACTTCATAACTGTAATTTTGCTACTCTTAAGAACTGCAATGTAAGTACCTGATAATTCAAGCTATCTGATGCGTGACCTCTGCATGGGATGAAGCCCACAGGTTGAGAACCACTGCTTTAGACTATCTAGTCAAATAGGGAAACGTGGCACAGACCTAGGCAAATAAGCTTGGCAGCTAAACTGATTCAAAATAAATGTTGTGAATGTTTTGACAACATAAGTACAAGGGCCTAAGTCTGGAGCTCAGAGCCCATATAAAACCAGACATGGCGGTCTGAATCTGTAATCCCAGTGCTGCTGTGGTGAGATGGAAGACAAGGAGCATCCCTGGAGTCTGCTGGACCAGCAAATCTGCTGCATGCAAACCACAAAGGACACTGCTGGACGCAAGGCATGAGGCAAGGACCAGACCTAAGGCTGTCCTGTGTTCTCTGCATTTACACCACACTGTTCTTGAGTGAATAAACACTTCAGACACACCAACACACACCATACATACACATGTGTGCACGTGCGTGCGCGCGCGCGCACACACACACACACACACACACACACACAGTAATTAATAGGATATTGTGGCAGCCAACACTAAGGACAGAGGGAGAAATGACTACTTATGCAAGCCCTACTTTTGCCATTGAACATATGGCTGCATTCTAGATAAGGATGGTGAAAATACAACATCCTTTATTCACTATCTGTATAGCCAGCCCAATAACCATTTTGTTGTTGTTCCTTTAGCACATCTTCTCTATACTATATGCCATGCCTTTTAAAGTACTATTACATTTTTATACTCCATCATGAAGAGATTTCATCAATAGTACAATCTTAACTACAACCTGTGTGTTGATAATTAACATGTACCTCTCCACCAATAATGCTTTTTAAACCTTAGATGCTGTACTCATATTTCTTATCTAACTTCACTGTATTTGACAAAATAACTATGTTGTGAATTTGCACATGTGTGTGTGTGTGTGTGTGTGTGTGTGTGTGTGTGTGTGTGTGTGTTCAATCTGTTCATTTCTTTCTGTCTCTGCTGCCATGCTGTTCAAACTACATGATTTCTCCACATAGCCTCTGCTGGGACCCTCCACACTGATCTCAACAATTCACTCACCATTCTGTAGTTATGGATCTCTTAGAAATGCAAATCAGACCATGTCATCCAACTGCCTGAAACCTTCTGATAACTTCCCATTGTTCTTGGGACAAAGCTCAAAATTTCTAATCGGAACACGTACAAAAGTGAGACTAAGTCACAGTGTTAGAAGTCAAGAAGTGGGTAGCCTAGGTGGGTGGCTAAGGAGGAGAGACAGCTTTCTAGGTTGCTAGAAATGTTCTGACTCCTAGTTCAGGTACCTGTAAAATAATTGTGAACACTGAGAAATTATCAAACTGTACACTTAAGCATGGGGGATTTGTCTGTGTATGTGTAATTCTTAAATAAAATTATGAAACAAAAAATGTGAAAAGAAGAGGCAATGGATTCTGCAAACAAAAGAACAGTGAGAAATGTTATCTTCACACACGAGCACCATGGAACGGGCTCCAGCATGCATCTGTCTCAGATCCGGCTCCACTCCCATGCCATTCCCTTCTCCCTTTCTCTCCCATACTGTGAGCAGCCGTGAGGCTGTCATCTGGATTTCAAACAGAACACAAAGGCTCATCTTTTAATACATGAGCTCCAATAGACATTATCTCATCATAAATATGAAAGAGGATGTGTCCCATTGATTTTCAGTACATGATTGCAACAGAAACTATTATAGCTCACACAAACCATTCCAGATAATGACTTCTCATTCAGTTTTAATATTTAACTTCCAGGAAGAATTATACAAATGATTAAATATTCTATCACATGTTCACCTCCAATTTCGTTCAGGAATGTTGTCCATTATCTTTCATTTACAGCATATTACTTAGGCAGAAATATCACAGTATGATTTTTAAAAAGTTTGCATTTTCATCCATTATCAAGAAATCTATTAGCAAAAAGCAAGATGATTCAGTGAAGAGAAAGTTGGAAAGGACTCCGCCCTACAGGTGTTGTTGCAGAGTGACAGTTCTGGCGAGGGAGCAGATGTTGAGGGGAACCCCTTGAGTAAGCACAGCTAATGACGCTCTGCCTCATCATTAAGCCTTCTCACTCAGGCAGCCCAGACATGATGTGCCACCAGCAGCAGCTCTGGAAGCGGCCACTGCTTTCATCTGCATACTGCACCAGAGTATGCCACATTATAAGTGACAACAGTAGGCCACATTGACAGTGCTGATCAAGGGAGAGGCCTTTCATTGCTCACCTCTCCTTCTGGGACCAAAATCTTAGCAGTGAGTGATTTTATTATAGTAGCTAGTCAATTGTAGGAGCTATCGAAGATGGTTTGTATCACATCACCTTACTTGGCTGTTGGCTTCACTACAAATTTAGGTACCTGCTTCCCTCCACTTTCGTAGAGGGTTAGAGCAGATGTTCAACATGTACACAGCATCAGGAAGGACATGGGAGATAAACTCTACAAAGGTGCAGATTTAAGGGGAATGGAGATGACTATTAATGTCAAACATTTTCTGAACACTAGACTTCATGGAAAGACTATAGGATTAACATACTGAGATAGTCATGTTGTCTCCAGGAAGAGAAGGGTGTCCAGGCAGAACTACAGGCACTTTGCATCTGGTCACTGCCTAAAGCTAATGCAATGTGATCACAACAATGCTGTCTCCATCAAGTGTCTCATACCCTCTTCATCTCATTTCCTTCTCAAGCCAAACAAAAATAACAGCAATTTCACAGAATATTGTGAGAATAAAAACAGAATTGATAATAACAGAAATCACTGCATGCTGTTCTTGGTAAGTATTCTGTTCTCACTTCACCAAGCAGCATTGCATTTTCCACAAGATTCAAAGAAGCAAGACCAGCACATACTAAGCTCTTCAGATAACACATGGGCTGACAAGATGGCTCAGCACATCAAGGTGCATGCAATCAAGTCGAATGAGCTAAATTTGACTACTGAGGTCTACATGGTGAACAGAGAGAACCTAATCTTATATGTTTCTTTTGACCAAAACCCCCTCAACACACATACACTGAGATGTACACATGCCACATACATATATACACATGTATACATAAAATATCTCATACACACACAAAAATAAATACACATAATTGTAAAAGGGGGAAAATAATGCCCCTGTTAACATAACAGAGCAGTGACTAAAGAACTAGTTCAAGGCTCCTGGAGTCACATCTGTGCTGAAGTATATTCACCATGTACAATAATTTCTCAACTACACACTGTCTTCAGCATGCACACCAATATCACAGTTAATTCACTGTGCTCACCATCTATACCAATACCAGAGTTATGCACTAGGCTCACCATGTACAGCAATGCCACACTTACTCAGTGTGTTGAACAAAGCTGGAGTTGCAGACTATGTAACAATGCTATAGTGACATACTGTACTCACGAATGCTGGGGTCAGGTAGCATGTTTACCAGTGCTCAAGTTGTGCTTACCAATGCAACAGCTTAGCACAAAAAGATGAAATTTCCATTAAATTGATGGTGCATGTGATAGTGTTTATACATGTAGCCTGTTGGCCAGTAGGCAGCACAATCTAGGTCTGTTTAAGTACCTGTTGCTTGCAGAGAAGATGTCCTGCAGGGGCATTTGTCAGAATAACTCTCCACAAGTTAATGGAAATACCACAGTTGGAGTACTCAGAAAGTTATATAGAGCCCATCTTTCAAGTTTTATACTAATAAAATATGAAACTTTATAAGATAGTCTTCAAGATACTCTTTTGAAGGTATATTCTGTGCATAGTTGATTAGAGTGCACCATTATTATAGGCTGGTAAAAAATAAATAAATTCAAAGAAAACTGCTTAAAAAATATCCTGGGCTAGAGAGATGGCTCAATGTGTTGAGTCCAACATGGCCATGTAAGGGACAATATGACATGGTTTTCTGACCCTATAATAAAGCCAGCACAACAATGGTTGCTGTGAGCATAAGGCTTATTTGTATAATAGTGTACATATTTTCATATACCTTCTTCAAGGAATGCCCTGTCTGCTAAGGTTAATGGCTCCATGATAATCAGAGACAGCATGAGTCCTGGAAGCTAAGGCATGTCTATGTCTCAGCAAAATGTTAAAACACTTGACCTTCAGGACAGTCCTAAGGCTGTGGGAAAAACACTGAAACCATGAGTTCAAAAAATATATAATTTCTCAACTATGCAAAAATATAAGGATGCAATATGAATTATATAAGGAGCTTCACACATATAAAGGAACAGAGGAAGCTGTGCTATGAGCCAGATTGTGTGAAAGATACAAAGACAGGCACATACAAATGCAGGCAGATTCCTGAGTTCAAAGTCAGCTTAGGGCAGAGGTCTAGGCATGGTCAGAATGGTAATTCCAGGGCAGGCTCCCACCCAGCTATCTTATTGTCTGTGCTTGCTCTTGCTGTCTCTTCCTCAGAGTCAAAGGGAATGCTGATTCATGGGATGGTCAAAAGGGAACCTGGAGTGAATTACTGAATTGATAAGTAAATAAAAAACTGGGCTTTGGGTCTGCATGAGAAGAGCTAAAAGACAGAGATAGCAGTTCTTTTTTAGAATTTTTCTCTGGCTAGAGCAGGGCTGCCTGAAGATCTCTGGAAAGTGAACACAGCTCTTAAAGAACGTTTTCTGACAGAATTTCTGATTTTGGTGGGAAAATCCATGGAGAGCAAACAGCTCTTTTAGATTTTTTTTTTCATAGCTCTTTTAGAATTTTTTTCTAATTACTCAGAGACAAGCACAGTCCCTTTTAGAATGTTTTCTAGCAGCTATCCAGAGAAGGCTGTCTGAAGAGTAAACAAAGCTCTTTTAAAATATTTTCTGCCTTTCTGATTTTGATCAGACACCTAAAAATTACTTTTAGACTTTTTCTAACGGAATTTCTGACTTGGTTAGAAGATTCAAGAAGTTCTGACCAAAGTCAGAAAATTCATGAGCTATCCGGAGAGCCTTTAGAATTTTTACTAACAGAGAGAGCTAGCTGTCTCAAGCAGATAGTTGTGTCAACCAGAGAGTTTTTTAGAATAGCAAAAAAAAAAAAAAAAAAGGCTGTCTTGAACAGAACATATAAAGCAGTCTAACAAGGTGTGTTGAGCAGACAAGAGCTAAGAGCTATGTACAGAGAGTTGTCTAGGGAGGTGTCCAATCTGCCAGCTTGGTCCCATGGTTTGGGTTTGACTCTGAGTCCTTTATTTTCACTGCAGGCACCCCTTCTCTCAGAAGTCCTCTCCAAGCATAGGGGTCTTCGGCAGGTAAGAACACTGGTTGTTCATCCAACAGGCTAGGGTTCAATTCCCCGTGCCCACATGGAGGCTCACAACTGTCTGTAACTCTAGTTCAGGGGATCTGCCATAATCTTCTGGCCTCAGTATGGTACACAGATAAACATGCTGGCAAAATACCCATAAACAGAACATAAAATATTCTTTAAAAGTTGCACTCCAATAAGATTATCTTAATAAAGAATTATACTGCAAATGACAATAAGATGCATATGATTGACTTCATGAAATGCTTTCTACTCATTCATCTTCATTGTGAAATCATATAGGCATATTTGATTTAGCCATACTCTTGCAAAGTGTGGTACAGTACTCACTGAATTTAGGAAGGAGGACTGAGTTTCAAGCTTTCTGATTTCAGATGCCAAAGAAACAGTCATGTGGACAAAAGTAGGTCACTTCAGAGTTACAAAAATTAGGCTACTGTTGAGAAGACCATAGTAACTCCCAAGTAAGCTTCCACTCTCAGAAAGACCACCATCCTTAGGAAACATGTTTATTATTGTCCAATGTGCCTAAAAACCCATTCAGAGTATCCCAAGCAGTGATACTGAAAGAGTCATCTGGAACAGAAAGAAGTTCTCAGCATCTTGAGGATGGGGATGCATAAGTAATGAGGATGATAGGAATAATAAAGGAGGGAGGTAGAAGACAGGAGACAAGGAGAGAAAGGAGAGAAAGGGAATGAGAGACCAAGGCTACAGGATCCAGTACTGAGGCTACCTGGGGGATAGAGTAAGAGAAACAAGGCATTTTAATAATTAGCTACATTTAAATATGTCTAAATTATTTTATGATTTGGAAAAGAAAGCTAACTCGTGGTCAGTGCAGAAAACAAAAACAAAGGGGACAGATACACACACACACATTTTATATATATATATATATATATATATATATATATATATATATATATAAATTCTATCACAATTTTTTGATTCTTAAAAAAAAAAAAAAAAAAAAAGTCCAAGTTCCTTAACCAGTGGTGCATTTGTCCTGCTTCTGGAGCTCTCAGGAATGTGGTATGCTTAGCTGTCTACCTTCTCAACTCAGGAGTGCTTATGGGTCATAGGTTATAGTATGTTTTTAGGTTTTCTCTTTTCTTTTCAAAAACAATTATTTGTTTATTATTTGTGTGTGCACACATGTGTGAGCTATCACAGTATTGTGTAACAGGCTCCTGGAGAGATGAGGTATGCACATGTCCTCTTATCCCAGAAAGAGAGCCTCGTACACACCAAAGTACTGACACCACCGACGTCTACCTTGGTGAATAAATGTGTTTTATTGGGGCTACTTGCAGGAATATGGGTGATGGGTTACTTATAGGGGCAAAAATGATTCAGACAGATATATCACCATTCCACTCTACAGGCCTTTTCAGAAACCAGGTAAATCAGGTGAGACAGGATGAGAAAGGAAGCTGTTTCTTCAAAGCCAGGCGAAATGTGGGAAGCTGGATGAAATGGGAAAGAGCAGGCTTCTATGAAGAACTGGTGAATGTGTCAAGCTTCATACAGGTGAGGCTGTGCAGTCCCTGATCTAAACCATGTTGTTGTGCAGTGGATATGCAGGTTCTTCAGATAACATGTATGTGCGTTATACATACACAGAGGCACTGAAAAGTCCTTCTCCACACACCCCTCCCAAAATAGCTCCTTTCTACTAGATACTCAACTTTATATTCATATAAGTCTATTTCCTTAGTCAAGGACCAAGATAACTATGCAAGTTCATAAGGTATAAATCAGGTCTTTGTATATGTGTAGACAAAATTACTATTAAAATACCCAAGCTTCATTTTATTTTTATATTCAAAGGCCGGGCGTGGTGGCGCAAGCCTTTAATTCCAGCACTCAGAAGGCAGAAGCAGGCAGATTTCTAAGTTCGAGGCCAGCCTGGTTTACAAAGTGAGTTCCAGGACAGTCAGGGCTATACAGAGAAACCCTGTCTCGAAAATATATATATATATATATATATATATATATATATATATATATATATATATATATATATATATACACACACACACATATGTGTATATATTGTATTAATTATCTAGAACATCTGGCAGTAATTTTTACTTACCCTAAGCTAAAGTGGCTCAAGTGTATGGCTCAGCATAAAAGCTGAAGTAACGTTAAGCACTAAGGATGTCGGACAGTTGTTATGCCCACAGAGCCTGAAAGGGAAGACTCTCTTCAAACATCTCCACGTGGCAGTTCTCTGGGAAGGGCAGTCTTCACCATGAGGGTGGCTTCAATTTCCATCGAAAGCATAACATAACTTTGTACATCTAGAAGCTGGCATGTGTTAACATGTTCTTTCTCCTGAGTCACAGGAAGAATTATGTGGTATGTGTTTGAAAACCCAGGACAGAAGAGGGCTGGTGAGATGGCTCAGTGGTAAAGGGAGGCTCTTCTCATCAAGACTGACAACCTTAGCTCCAGCCCTCAGGCACACAGGGGGAAGGAGAAAGCCAGTTGCTGTAAGTTGTACTCTGACCTCCACAGAGAAGCCATATGTTGCTAAATGTATAAGCAAGTGTCTATTTATAATGACTACTCTCAATTGTGTGTTAAAAAACTGCTTTTACTTAATATATATTTATATATTACTTAATATATATAATTTATATAATATATATATACATATATAAATTTTAAAGAATTAAGCAACTGAGGAAAGTGATATACTAATGAGCAACTGCATCTCACTGCTTCCCCAATAAACTTTTAGATGCTTACTGTGCAGAGAGAGCTTGAGAATAAACTGCCAGCATCTCTAAGTCCACTCTCACATTCACTAAAACGCACTTAGTGCTAAGCAACGGGTCCAAAGTTTACAGGCCATTCCTTCTCTGTGTATTCAGGCACAGCACTCAAATGCTTCCACAAAGACCATCACACTAGCATGGAATAAAGCTAAAGAGCTAACTGCTGCTCCAAGAAGGAACACCCAAGCAAATGCAAGCCGTCTTCTGTTCCCTCATTAATAGATCACCAGTAGTAATGACAGGCAGAGCAAGTTGTCCAGTGCTGAATCCCTGACTATCCCGAGAATTAGCACTTTGTGCAGATTTACCTACTCCCACCAGCCACTCGATGAAGCTAGCTCTGTTACAAGCTTCATTTTGCAGAACAGCAAAAAATATACAGATGTGAAATGTCTTGTCCCAAGTCAGATAGATACCACAGACAGGAGAAATATTTCAACTGACAATGAAGTTCATAAGTTGCCTTATGAACAGCTAAGTGGGATTACATCTAGAACAACAACAACAAAAAATACAAAAAGGCAAAGCAAATATGCTATAAATTTACACCACCTCTCATAGACATTCATCCCCTACACTTTATCACAGCCATTAGAGAACAGTTAGCCACTGTGGGTATCAGATCCAAACTAAATATACCAATAAACATTTAGTTATATAGTGGGGACACAGAAAGCCACAGAGTATTTCATAACAGCTGCTGGGTACAAATGCACTCAGCACTGCAGGTTCAATGAATCACAATTATTTGATCGACTCTGGTCATGATCCCAAAGAATTTGGTTTTATTAAGATGCCCTGATGCACTTCTTTTGTGATGCCAAGTCAAAAATATCAACAATCAAAAATGAGGCAGATTGCTACATATTTGGGCTCATTCCAGCCCCACCTACAGGGCAATGCCCCTCTGCCTTCCGCAGCTGTTTCTACTTACCTGTGGAGAGACAGGTGCAGCACAAAAGGAGCCACGGCTCTGCACCTGCTCCCTCTGATCCAGCCCAGGTCCTCAGGAAACGTGACCTCTGTCAGCCTGTCACAGGAGCAGATGGTCAGGGGAAGACCAGGACTCTCTTCGTCCACTTGACTTTGCTTCAGTTTAATTCACTCAATTTAACCAATCTTACAGAACTCTACTCACAGGTGCTTAAAGCCATTGCTGCAACAAAGTTGGACTCCTCCGGGACCGCCCAGACAGTGAACACCGTAGCAGGACTTTCCCAAGTCAAGGGCAAGTGGAGAGTCAGCTCCAGGTTATGAAGAAAGGGGAAGAAAACCAACCCTCAAAAACACTTGTGGGAGCTCACATCTGAAATCCTAGCAGTGGGAAAGGTAAGGCAGGAGGATTGAGAGCTCAAAGCTGGGTTAAACTACATAGAAAGTATAAGAGCCTCTGTGTGTGTGTGTGTGTGTGTGTGTGTGTGTGTGTGTGTGTGTGTGTGTGTGTGTGTGTATGCACGTGCATGCGAGTGTGACACCCTCAAAAAACACAAACACTTCACAATACAACTCACATAAGTCATCAGAAAAAAGGTCGATCCGATCGTAAAGTGAGTACTGCTACGTGGAACCAGGAGATCTGCACAGATGGCCTAGGATGCCAAACACAGTTCAGTGCCTCCATGCCATCTAGGAAAGATAAACCCCAGAACAGGGAAGCAACCCCTACCAGCCAGGACTTGCATTAAGAAGATCCAGGCGGGGCTGGTGAGATGGCTCAGTGGGTAAGAGC
>NC_034605.1:33143613-33209143 GCF_900095145.1 Mus pahari
AACAAGGATACATTTTAAGGTAAGCCAACTGCTCTGGACCTGAGCTATATCTGCAGTTATAGTGTCCAAAACCAACATATTTTAAAGTGTGAATATAAAATGCTGAACCCCCTTCAAGGTTGCTAGAAACAAGAGATTTGAAAGTATATAAACATGAACTTAAAAAATAGAATTAAGGGGGATTAAGGGGGGCTGGTGAGATGGCTCAGTGATTAAGAGCTCTTACTGCTCTTCTGAAGGCCCTGAGTTCAAATCCCAGCAACCACATGGTGGCTCACAACCATCCCTAATGAGATCTGACGCCCTCTTCTGGAGTGTCTGAAGACAGCTACAGTGTACTTACATATAATAAATCAATCTTTATAAAAACTAGAATTAAGACATTAAAACTATAATAGACAGGAATGAGAGAAGGAAGGAAGGAAGGAAGGAAGGAAGGAAGGAAGGAAGGAAGGAAGGAAGGACAAAAGATATTTTATACCCTGGAATTTCAGGGATAAATGGAGACAGAGAGAAAAATTGAAGTAATATAATTGTTTACCCGTAAGACCCCAAAGAAGCAACTTAAAAAGCCACTGGTTTAATAATAAATAAAAAGGTGCAATCAAGTTCTAGATAAGTATAGAAAAATCAATAGCTTTCCCATTTATAAAGGATCGAGCTAGAAAATATGAGTGAGATCACAGGTGGGCTGAAAGTTAGGTTCAATGACAAATGCACAGAATTCTGTATACAAATAGAAAATCTATGCATTGATATATCAAACACAAGAAATATATGCTTCTTGATACCATAATCTATGCTACATCATGAAATGTCATACTGGACCAAAAGGTCAGTATCATCTTAGAACATGAAAAATGCACACCAGAGCCTTTGGCACAGAAACCTGAGAATGGTCCCAACATCTTTCTTTATGACACATGGTGACTTGGATATTCAAGAATGAAGATGAAGATGGTGTTGATCACTGTCAGAATCACTCATGTGCTTACAGTCATGGCAAAAGGGAAGCACATTAGACACGCAATTGCTTGTCCTTCTTTTCTACACCTTCATCCTAAAGGAAACTCTAGGTCACAATGAGTTAAATGCAAAGAGAGTTGTAGAACAGAAGACACCACATGGTGACTGGTCTCATCCTCAGTCCCCTGCTAAAGAAGTCCCACAGCCTGCCCCAAAGGTTTCCAGCCATTTTTCTTGTTTCTAGTAAATATGCAAATGTTCATGAAAACAATAATGAGAGATTTTTTTCCTCCCTCACTGGACCTATTGTATAAAGCTTCTATCTTCCCTTTAAAATACAGAAACTGATTATTTGAATTTTAGATAATCCATTTCCAAATATGCCTTTAAACTCAAACTATACACAAATTCAAGAAATGAATTATAAATAAGACATAATTTATAGAGAAATATACAAATAATTAAAAGATCACATAAAATATATTCTTATTTATAAGATATGTATGGTGACATTGTGGAACTTGACTCATGTCTAAGCATCATGAAAACTTAGAGTGGTGCTCTTGTGTAATCCCAGAACTAGAAAAGGCAGAAGGACTGCCGAGAGTTTGGGGCCTACCTGAGCTACACACTGAGCTCATGATCAGCTGGGGTCCATAGAGAAAGCCTATCTCAAGAAATCCTCAGCATATTTAGGACAACACGCTATTGCCTCATATTCATAGTCTGCATGTTCTGGAGCTCTGATCAACTTCTCATGTTGATTCCTAAGAGAATTTCTTACACAAACACCTTAAAAAACAAAACCAAAAAACCAAATGTTTGCCCTTAGGTCTGTGGCATAGAAAACCCAGGTTGTTTACACAAATTTTCTGTTGATCACTCAGTAAGTAAAGCCCCCCAATTCTAAGGTACTTAAACCCTCCAAGGTAGTAAATAAAACACGGTTCTCTAACAAGATGAACAGGCAAAATCAAGTCAGGCCATTCTCTTCTAACACCCATAGAGGTACGGAAATGAGGAAAGGGAAGATGACCCCCAAGAGAGACAAGACAGAAAGCTTGCAGAGAGAATGGACTCTGTCAGAACTCTACATTGTCAGATGAAAACCTGCCAATCAGGATAAGCCCTTCACTGACAATAATGAAAGGCTCTGTCTATGAATAAAAGCAAAACATGGCCAAGATTCTGTTTAAATGCGTCAGGTTCTGGGGCTCAGAAGTACTCCTGGGTAAAGGTCATGTACTGGCTAGACTAGAAGCCTGAAAGGACTAGAAGAGGGACATGCTGAGAATCCTGGGAAATCCAGAGGGAGAAGAGCTACTTACTCCTATCAATTGTCAAAGACAAAGAAGGGTTAAATGTCAATATACCAGCAAGTGATAGAGGCAAGTAAGCCCAGGCATAGATAAGCATCTTGTGGATATTTTTTGAATCTCTAGTTCTTCATCTGTCAAGTGTGAACAAAGATTACCTGAAATAGTTGTTTTTAACGTTAAATGGTACAGAAACTGTTAAAGTGGCTGATGCATAACACACAGGGTAAATTATTTACTTAACTTCTAAACCATAGCAAAGTAGTTTGTAATTCAAGAGGTGAACTCTACTTATGATCAGAGAAGACCAACTCTTCCTTATATGACAAGAGTGTCTTTCCCCTTCTTAGGGAGCACAGCTTTGAGGGTATGCAGAGGTTCTGAGCCACAGAAATGAACAGCACCATCTCAGTACAGTTCTAAGCTTGTGCAAAAGCATCTCCAAAAATGTCACATGCAGGCCATGATGGTGAGCTCTAAAGGTCAAAGTACTTCAGCAGAGAGTTGCGAACAATAGTGCTGTCTGGAGGCACAAGAGCAGAATGGGTTCTGTACAGGTGAGCAATGAGAGACTGTCACAGATAAAAGCCTTGAGGGAACCAGGGAGAAGTTCACTAGATAAGCAGATAAGCTAGATATTTGGCCCCTGTTGCTTTATTGTCTAAGCCTGAGTCCCTACACCATTCCACTAACAAAATTCATGATATGAGATACATAAAAATACCTTATAGTCTAGTTGAGAAAATGTAGCACCCATAACCATAGTGCAACACAGAAAAGGTGACTGCACGGCACTTTGCAGGGGAGGGGATACCACCAGCAAGGCATCAGAACCAATCCCACAACTGTTAGAGCAGTTTGAGCTTAGTGTGAATGGAGGACACAAGGTCAGCAAAGAGAAAGTCTAGATAGATGACCTTGACAGAACAGCACAAAGTGGGGCAGTCAAGTCCAAGGTTGGAAATGGAGAACACATAGGTAACTTCCTGCCAGAGCGGCTAGGTTACAGCCACACAAAGCCAACTGCAGATGCAGTGGACTGTGTAAGGAACAAGTCAAAACAAGGTAAGTGATAGATTCAGATTCTAGAAGAAAAAAGGCTCAATCAAGAGTGATCTCAATGCACAGGCTCAATGCTCAAGTCATGACTCATGAGTGGACAGGGAACACTAAGAAATGAACACAGGTCATAAACAGGTGCTCTGGGTTCATACTACGACACAGCTGAAGAAGCAGGATCAGGGCCAGCCTGGGTATGGCACAGTGAGTCGGGGACACAGGTGTCAGCCCCAGGGAAGCCAGTTCAAGCTGGTCTGCATACTGGCTAGATAGATCCAGTTCAGTCAGTTGACCCTGAGTCCACCAGAGGATTCTGGGACAATGGGAATAAGAGAGTAAAGGTAAGGGAGGGTCCCCGAAAGGCTCAGACATACCTTCAAGGCGGCAGGCTAAAAATTCCCCAGGTCTTGTCAAGCTTTTAGACTGCAGGGCTGTGGATAAGACTGTTTTGTCAGGGTAAGAATCACTACCCTATTTAAACATTGCGAATATCTTTAGACAAATTTTTACAAATTGCTTAAGAACCTATTTTTGTTCTCCATTTAACAACACAGCCTGCAGTAAAGCTTAACCAGCTGCACTGCTCTTGGGATCACATGGCTGCTCAGGCCATAGGTACACCTGACACTATGGTACCCGCAGCAGCCACTCCCTCATGTTCTGGACATGGCTGTAGGAGGCTAAATTTATACTTCATCACTTTGTCTCCCAATACCTTACACATGTCCTATGTTAAGTAAATGTGTTCACTGACCTGAGTGCACTGACCTTCTTAAACTCATAGGGCTAACATATTGTTCTAGTTGCCCTGTTGCTCCAATAAAACCCTGACCAAAAGTAGCTTGGGGAGGAAAGAGTTTATTTGGTTTTGGCTTTGGCTTCCAATTTCAGGTCATAATCTACTATTACCAAAGTCAGGGCAGGAGTTTAAGCCAGAATTGAAGGAGAAACCATGAGGAATGCTGCATACTGGCTTGCTCCCAGGCTCAGATTCTGCTAGTTTTCCTATAGAGCCTAGGGGATGCCACCACCAACAATGGGCTTGCCATCACTCACGTGAGCTCAGCCCTCTTACTATAAGAAAAAGACCCCACAGACATATTCATGTGCCAATTGATGGTAGCAATCCTGCAACTGAGGTTCTATCTTCTCAGGTGTGTCAAGCTGACTACTGAAACTAGCTATCACACAGGTACCAGTGAAACTTTTAGAATAGGAACAAATACTGCTTATGAAACCAAAGTAACATGGGCATTTCAGATATGACCATGTTTCAATTCTGACGCCAAAGAATAACTTCCAGTCAGAGTTTATGCTTTCACTAAATCTAGGCCAATGAAGAAACAACAAAAGCAAACTAAAGGTAGGGATACTACAATTCAGGCACATTTCCAAAAAAATGAGACCAGACATGTCCAGGGTGATGTGCACAATTGTAAACCCTCATATCCACTGTTTGTATTTGAAGCATCAGATATCATATATCACTGTGAAGTTCTGTCCATCCCCTGGAGCAACACAATGACAGAGGTGTGGCACTCACAGGCCACACCCACTCTTTTCCTGTAATACACTTTCAGCCTCCAGGGACAGTCCCAGGTGTTTGAACAACTTCAAAGGGAAAATGTTATTACTGACATTCTACACAGATGAGGAAACTGAAGCTCAGAAAATGGAAGGGATTTTACAAGACCATGAATCCAGGAAGCAACATAATTCAAATTCAAAGCAGACCTGCCTGACTCTAAAATGTACAGATTTAGCCAGGTATATGTGGCACACACCTGTAATCCCAGCACCCAGAATGTCAAGGCAGGAAGACTGCTTGGCATCGGCCTTAGCTCCCCAGTGAGACACACAAATGGACATTTAGTCTTTTTAGAGACCCATTTTCTACATGCTAAAAGTAAAAACTAGAAAATGAAACAATATCACTAAGCTTAATTAGAAGCACAAGATCTCTCACCAATCTATAAACACTTCCATTTTTTGCTAGACCATTTCTGTTATGTAAGAGACTGTTTCTATTACAGGCCTTCGAGACAGCTCAATGGATATGGGAGAATGCTGCCAGACCTTACAGCCTGAGTTCCATTTCTAGGACCATATCGTGGGAGAAAGACAGGACGCCCTCTGACCTCCACATGAGTGTGCTGTGTCAGCACACACCCCACATCCTCCCCAAAAGCCCCCAACACCTCACACCCTCACAAACATACACACCCCACCCTGTCTACCCACCATGCATGTCCACAACCCTCACACCCCACAAATCGCATAGAGTCCACACACTCACAAACCCCACACACACCCACGTATACCACACACACTAAATAAATATGTATATATTACAAAAAAAAAAAAAAAAAAAAAAAGTCCTGTCTGGACAACTCAGCAGTTAGGTGGTAATTGCAGTTGCAGAAGACTAGGGTTCCATTCCCAGAACCACGACTGCAGTTTCAAGGGATCCAATGACTTCCTGTGACCTTGGAGGACAACAGGCACACATGCTGTACATGGGCACACACATAAAACATTTTTTTTAGTATAAGAAACGACTGCTACGGCTTTCTGTTTGCTTTGCCCTTCCAGGGCAACCCTACCCTCAGGTAGCAGTGGCCCCCAGAACCATCTGCCTGCCATGTTGGTAGGAAGAGGCAGAGGCTTGGCCTCCTCATTTGTCTGACAACATCTGTACAAAAAGTAGACACATATTTCCTGTCCCAAGTGGAAAGATCTGCTACTCATAATGGCAGAGACTTTTCCAATCGCCAGTCTAGCTCTGCCAGTTTTAAACCCCAGGTTCTTAAATTTAGCAGCAGCCCACCGGTGTGTTCTGATCCCAAGTCGGCCCCAAGCCGCAGCAGCAGCTGGTAAAACGGAATGCTAATTCATTACAGATGGTAGAACACAGCCTACATTTAATTTATTTACATTTTCAGAAATTTTGGATCTGCAGTGAAGATGTCAGATTATTTTAACAAGTAAGTTTAGCCTTTTTTCAATTTGGTCAATGCTCAATAAAAAAATTAATGTTTATATGTTAAAAATTCTTTCAACAAGCCCAATTAGGCCTATATTCCCACAGTTTGTATTTTATAAGCTATTTAGCTGGTGAGCCTTTTCTGAATGTCTTATTACATGCAAAGTTGGAACAAAATTAGGCCTAAATTGTACTGAAATGTTTGCAACAGAACCCTTTCTCGGGACATGTTTGGTGCCTTTGTATTCTCCAGCCCTGCCATTTCGGGGAGGGAAAGTTTGATAAATTGTAAGATTATTAAATATCTCTAGAGACCCTTCCCCTTTTTCATCACTTAAGGCAATGGCGACCAAATCGCTTGATAAATTTTGAACAGCCAAGTACACAGGGAAAGAGTGGCCCACAGGCAAAGGCTGCTGAGACGCTGCCGCCCTCTCCTGGACTCAGTGATCCTACCCCTCCCTGGCCTAGGAAGAGTGAAACTGAGATGTGCAATTCAAACACTAGAACAGGTTCAAAGTTTTCCTGAATTTTTTTAAACTTATTTTTATTAATTCAAATGTGTGTGTGACAGAGAGGGGGGGGGCAGGGAGAGGGAGAGGGAGGGAGGGAGGGAGGGAGAGACAGAGACAGAGAAAGAGGTCAGAATGGTTCTCCATGAATCTCCCACTTACAGAGAGAGCTAGGGAGCATTGATTTTCAAAGTCTCAATCTGTCATACCAATTTCTCAGGGTATATTTTACATGAACCACTACCCCCCCCCCCCCCCCCCCCGCCGCCACCTCAGCTCTTTTCCCTGTCATAAAGATGGGTCATGTTCCTGGACCCTTGCTTGGCTAAGCTTATCAGGGTGTTCCATCACCTCTGAAATCATTCTCCCATCAACTTTAAGATGTTGCTCTCCAGTAATTCACATCTTGCTTTCTACTTCCTTGTTCTGTTTCATAAAGAAACAAAGCAGCTCACTCTAGAACAAAATTAAAACGAAAACACCTTTCCTCTATATAATTGTATTTCCTAGTGTCATTCCAAATCTTTAACTACTTGGGGATACCCAAAGCTAGTTTATAGGAGCTTTAGTTATGTGCCTGGAAACCACCTCTAGCCTCAGTAATTAACCTCTACCCCAAGCCCAGCATCCTTCAACCCAATCTAGATACAATTATACATAACACTAAAGCATGACCTTTCATCCAAGTCCACCAACCCCAGACCCCTTCAACACAGATTCTGGATCTGCCAATACTATTCCTCACTCACTGAAACTGGGCTTCTTTGCTTCCCCTGCCTCCCTTTAGCAGCCTCTACCCCTACAATCCTCCTACCACATGGATTCCTCACTATGGCCTCCCAGACACAAACAAAGGCCTGGCTATGAACATAGCTTCAGATTCAAAGAATATAGAAAAATAAATGAAGTGAGGACAGTGTTGAAAAATCACAACACTATACAAAGGAAAGCCCTTAAGACATCCACAGAGGCAAATAGGATGCTGACCCTGGTGGATGTTGGGGGTCAACAGACCCCTTGTACCATAAGCTAGTAACTCTGCAGTCACTAGGAGAAAGGGCAATTAAGATCCTGGGCTCTGGTCCACCACGGCTTGGCTGTGTATTTGAGAAGGTTACTGAACCTGTTTTTGATTCAGTTTCTCATTTACAAAACATGTAAATTACAGTATATATCTGATAGGGTGCCTATGAGATGGCGATTATGAATGTTACCAAACAGAACAGTGCTTGGCATTATAATAAAGTAACTCTCAGAAAGACAGACAGATTACTTAGTTTTCTTATTTTTCTTTAAAGCTAAGGACCTGTGACTTAAATAACAAACAAAAAAATCAATTTCTTACACATGTAACAGGCTTCCAAGATGGGTTTTTTTTTTTTAATGTATTCTAAAGTTTGAGGACAAGTTTTATAATTGTTCTCTAAACTTAAGCCATGAGCTTCGAGTTGCCACATCAAATGATCTGTCCTTCAACCTCTTTAGCACTCGGCTATACTGTTTGCATTCCAGGACCTGACCATTAAGCTTCAGGTGATGGTTCTGAGGGAACATCCATAAACTCCTAGAGCAGAAAGACTCACAATTTGTTCTAGTCTATTCTGGTGACTATAACTAAAAAGCACAGGCTGAGTACCTTATAAATAAGCATGGCCTGCTGTTCTCAGGAGCAAGGCTCAGTGTCTGATGAGAGCCTGTTGCTCACAGGTGGAGACATCTAAGTATGCTTACAAGGCACAAGGGACAGGAAGAGAGCCAGGCTTCTCAGGCCAGTTTTCTAAAGGCAAGAATCGCATTCACCACGACTGTCCCCAAGGGCATTTTGAAACTAGCACTAGCCTCAGAGCCAAGAGTAATTTTTTGGTGTGGTCTGAAGATCCTTGCTAAATGTTATTTTTACTTAACTCTGGAAACAACTTTGGTAATCAAAACTATAATACTGAATTTATCTTCAAAAGAGATAATCAAGAAAACACACATTTGTAAAAGCAAGCATTTTCAAAATAATAAAACAGATCTTGTTCTAAAATACATATCTTAAAATATTTTAAATAATAAACACTCTAGAATATATTTTGAGACACATGTTACAGTTTTGTGGCTATTTGTGTATACAAATAAGATGTCTACAACTACACAAATGTACTCTCTTATTGTAAGGGATAAGCCTGTCTTTTCACTAGTCCTACATCTCAAGCAAAGGACAGGGAGCTGAGGCTATATATAGTTCAGTGGGACAGGGCTCATCCACCATGTCCAGGACCCTTTATTTGATTTCCAGTATTATAAAAATCAAAAACAAGCTTTTAGCCCAGATATCTATGTAAGCTAAAACCAAAGAATCTGTGAACTCTGAACTGAGGGATCCCTTAAGCATTCTTAGTTCACAGTGAAGGGACAACTATTTTGTTAGTAAACAATTCAATGTAGTAGTATGATGATACATAAATTGAAAAGGGAATTTGTATCAATTTCCTGAAAATTAGATCAAATAAAACATTCAGTTTGAGACCTGTGACAATCTTCTTTGTCAATCTACATGTATTTGGAATCACCATGGACATATATTGGGTAGGTCTGTGTGTGTGTGTGTGTGTGTGAGAGAGAGAGAGAGAGAGAGAGAGAGAGAGAGAGAGAGAGAGAGTGAGTGAGTGTGTGTAAGGGCATGCTCTCAGAGTGTATTTTAGGACCTATAATGGTTTTGCTGAGCTGTGATGACCCATGGTCTGGGGTCTCAGGCTGACTGAGAGAAGAAAGCTCAAAGAGCATTGTCAGCCTTCCTCGCTCTCTGTCTGGCGGTAGACACCATGTGAGCAGTTCTTCAAGGTCTTGCTCATGCAGCCATGCCTTCCTTGGCTGCCAGAAGAGGCTGTTTGCACTGTATGTTACCCCTTCCAACTGTGAGGCAGAATAAATCCTTCTGTAAGTTGCTTCTGTCAGGATGTTTTCCACAGCAACAACAAAGAAAAGAACATTTAGAACCTAGACTCAATGTCTGGAGTGTCGGCAAATGAGCTCCTAGCAAGCCATAACAAGAAAGATTTATTATTAATTTCTGAACCGTAGTAAATCTCCTCAAGGGGACTAGCAGATGCGATGTAATAACTGACACCTTAAGTGGTCTACAAATGTCCAAGGGTTGAAGGCTTGATCCTCAGCTAGTGGAGGTTATTGTGAGAGGCTGGGAACCTTAGGAGGTGGGGCCTGGAGGGGAAAGTTAGTTAGGGGGATGGATGATCTCAGGATGTTGGGACCTCAGCCCCATGTCCTTCCAGTCACCAAAACTCTAAGCAGCTTTCTCTGCCACTCAAGTGGCAGCATCAACTGGCTGACTGGCAGCAACTAAGTCAAGCATCGTTGAAGGAAACCTGGGAAGGAATGAGCACAATAACTTTTTCCTCTCATGTATTTTGTCACATGATTCAGAAATGTCTAATGCAGGTAGCAATGAAGGATGACCCCCACCTAGGCGTCTCAGGCAAGGGTCAGGACAACGTGAGCCTGCTAGTCGGATCCTGCTTACCAAGACAGCAAGCACTCTCAAGCAATTCTATTACCAGGACCTATTTTCTTGATGCTGCTAAATCAGTTTACAGATCAGTTTTCTGTCATTGGTGATAACTGTGTCTTCTTCACTAAGAAAGGTAGAAGTGAGATGCCTGTATACCAACAGGAAATCATGCATGTATATAACTGAGAAAAAACCTGCCCTTGGATTGGAAAAAGCATCCAGTCTGTTTTCTGTTACCACTTATTGAAATTCTACAGTTCAGAACACAGGCAACAAGCTTTTATATGTATTCAAAGTACCTGTAATATTTTTCCTATAAGATTTAAATATTCTTTCATATCATGCTACCCTCATTCCAGATTATCTGAAGTATCATATACTGCTTTAAATATATGGATATATTAGAACCAGATACATTTTGTTATTTAATGTAGAAGTAAAGAAGCTATGTCATGAAGATATTCTTTGTATTGATAATTATATTTTCCTTTAATCCTATGAATTTTATACCACAGGTTTAAAAATAATCATCAAGAGAAGAGAGCCCAGATATTCAGGCAGTTGGCTAATTCCTTTCAGTAACCTGAAATTTCTAGTTTACAACCTGTGGGTACGTGGACATCACTGCACTTAAAAAAGGAGAAATGATGGCGGCTTTCGTCTACTTTTCTTGTGTAGTGATGTCTTTGAAGGTAAAATAAGCATGGACTTTTAACCATTTATGTGCCACAGAACTGGTCAGTAAGCGTGAACCTCAGCAGTCACCTGCTCCATGGGACACCACAGCATCCAGAATTGCTACTCCAAGTTTCAGACGAGAAGACTGCTGCTTGTTGAATAGGTACTTGCTTAGAACCATATGTACAAAGCAAATGGTCCTGGCATGACCTCACAGCCTGCCTGGCTAGCAATGGGATCTAGCAAATGCTTGGTGATAAATAGAAATATTCCCCTGGGATATTTCTACCGGGATCTCAACACAAATGAACAAATTTCAGGAGATAGAGAGCTGCTGGTGTGTTTTTTGTCCACCACCACATTATTTTCTTCCACATGCAACAACAGGTGATCTCAAGCACTTCCCAGGCCTACATGAATATATAGGAACAAAAGGGCAGACCAACGTGAATTTACCTCCTAGTAGGCATATTCAAAACAAACGTGGGAAATTCAGTTGGGTATTTTAAATGTGTCTGGATAAGAGGTGGGAGTCCAGTGGGATAAGAGACAGCAGCCATGACACCAACAGAACAGCTTTCCCGTCCTCAGCGCCACATCGCGGGGCATTCACACTGGCTACTTTCCATTTTCAGGGCATTCAGGGTACCACAGGACAAAATCTAGGAGGGTTACTTCTGTGGGTAAAGTCACTAAGCTGATGGTGCTCAGATACCGTCACGGCTCTAGAGTCCAACCTAAAGTACCCTGAGATATGCATGTTGTCATGCTATATGTAGCCTAGAAAACTCAGCGATGGGGAAAGTCTTTACTAACACTGCTTATGTTCTACAGAACAGATGCAGTGCCTAGCAATCACAACCAAAGCAGCCAGATGTGAGCTCCCTGCGGTCCTTCCCTGTGCTGCCCTAAGGCTAGTTAAGTCCTTCAGCAAGCTCTAAACATACTTCCTCACGCCACAGACCTCGGGCGCTCTGTCTCTTTCAGTATTTCAGCCATTCTTTAGTGTGCAGCCCAGTGGCATTCGCAGCACCCACAAGCCACACTTCCTTCACTGGTCTCTCATTCTGAAACTTGCCAGAAAGAGAATCTTAGCGATGCATAAAGCAAAAGCCGCATCAGCTTCTACAAATACAATACAGTTTTCAAATAATCAAAGAAAATACATTTTAGTAGCTATTAACTCTTTTACATATATATCATACTTTAATTTTTTAAGTTGTTTCAAAGGCCAAAGATCATTTGGCTGATTTAAATAAGCAGCTGCTCTGCTTTGTTAAGATAACTATTGCAATGGTAAGCAGTTTAGACTGGCTGGTCATGTGACTGCCACTAAGGATGGCGAGCATCATTCCCAAACAAAATCAGAGTGATGATTTATTTTAATAAATTGCAGACAGCCGAGATCATGAATGACATCACCTCAATCCACTGCTGAGAGGAGACACTGAACAGATGAAGTGCTGCTTAAAGTCAATGTTGCCCTGACTTAGGGGACAGAAGGATTAATGAGAAAATGAGGAGCTGCCACATGGTGTTGCTGGGCTGCTTGCTGTGGTCTCAGTGCATGCGAAGCCCCAGGGCCCCACCTGGTACCCTAACTGTGCACTTATGTTTCATTACACCTTGGCCATTGCTATGCATGCTGATTACCAGTGAGTATCAATTCCTCTCACTGTGGCCCACCTCTGCAGTGCCCCAGCACTCAACTGTGAAAACTCCTGCACTCCACTCCTCAGAACACAAGGCCCATGCTGCTAAAACCACAGAGAGTAAATTATTTGTCACTCGACGGGGTGCCAATTCGGTTTCCTGAGGATGACATCATGCCCATTTTACCAATAACAATGGCACTAACAAGACCTTGTAATCAACAAACCTCAGGCCTCTCCCAGCCCTGGCAGGTGCAACTCTCTTTATGCTAAAAATAAGCCAACATTAGCTTCAGCTCCAAACTATTTCTTTTATCACAATGCTAAGCAGAAGTTGGCTTCCATAAGGCAGTGCAGCTGCTGCTGCCGAGGCCGCTTCTGCAGATGCCTGCATTAATTGTATCAAGGACATACTGAACTAAGTGCTTATTCAGCACAATGGCTATTGGGGAGCAGCTGGAGGCACAAGACAAACTGTCTTGAAGGGAATGTCCCAGCCCAGTGTGTAAATTACAATGATGAAGTACAAAGAGTCTAAGTTTAAGGGTCTCATATAACTGCAGAGTGGGGCAAAAATGTAGTGTTATCAGTGGAGGCCAGATCCAATAAATAAGTAAGAGAGACTTGCAGATTTCACCACCATTGCAGTCACTGCTGTGGGAGACACTGAGCCCCATTTCCACACAGGAGGAAGGGAACTCCTCACTTAAAACTACCAGTGGTGCCAACACTGACCGTCTTGCATGTGCAGGTCAGAATACAATCCCCTCATTGCAGTAATAAGTGGCAAAATCAAAGCAGCCTTGTTTACTACACATAAGCAAGACTTGGCTGGAAATGGGAGAGACGGGCTAGTTTTCTTCCTGGGTTACTCAAGCGGGGCGCCTCTAAGCATCAGTGTCTGCTCTCTCCAGGCATTCTCTCCTCTTACCTTAGTGAATTCAGGGTGATTAAACATTATTCCAGCTGACAGGTAATTACAGAGCTTCTGCCCATAGGAGTTTAGATAGGGATGGAGAAAATGTGCCTGCAAACACCCTAGGAGCGTCCTGAGTGGCTTTGCTACTATGGACAGAACATGAGCAGAAAGAACAGGCCAGGCTCAGAATATGAGGTCATGGCTTCTCTCTCAGTTGGTGCCAGGGGCAATCGCACAGACCTTCTCGAGAAAAGTGGAATGAGGATGGCCACACCCATGTACTAGCTGGGAAACTGGCCTGAAAGCAGGCAGTCGATCCAATAACAAGGTCCCTTTGACTGGATCCTCCCCATAAGCCTCTGCACAAAGATACTCAGATGTAAAGTCAAGCCTTGGAAAATTAAAATTGCTCTTTTTTTTCCCTGAGGAATTAAGAAATGGTTAAAAATGAGAATACTGAGACATGAATGTCAACCATCCACATAGTACCAGTACAATGTGTTGTTATTTCAGCTAAGTTCTAAAATGGTGTAGTACATTAAAGAAGTAGATGCTCTGCTAAGGACCCTGAAAAGCACCCTCAGACAAGATTAACTACACCAGTACTCAGCCTGGACCCCAAACCCTCACTCCTCAGGCTCCACTTCCGTATCAGACCAGAACTTCCCAGCAATGTTGTCATCACAGCAAAACGCTGTCACTGTCATATACAAATCACCATATAATACGCATTTCTATACAAGCCCAGATGGTGTATGAGGCTGGACGCAAGCCATCTACCCAACTTTATCCTAATAGACACAACTTAAGTGAGCTGACCCTAGTATCTAGACTTCATAGTCTAGAAAATATTAAATATCTGTATGAATAGTTGAAGAATTAAAACAAATTCAAACATGAAAGAAAACAATTTGTTGAATAAAACAAAAAGCAAGGCAACTCCCATGTCCAAGTGGGTCCTTGTGACGTCTGACCTGTGCAACGGTCCTTGGAGGGCACTCGGTATCTGACCGCTCTATTAGCCCTGGAGCCTTAGCCAGCATGTTTATTTTTAATAGGTTTCTCTTACAAACAGCTGCCTAAGATGCTAGCTTTTTCTTTCTTCCTTGGGCCTTTCGTAAATATTTGAAGCAACCACTCACTAACCGTAGCACATCTATTCAGTCCTGTTGTATGGCCTGTGAACTGGAACTGGCTTTTCTTTTCTTTTGCTATCTACTGGCCATACTAGAAAACCCCTGCTGTTTGGGTTCAGTCTGTCAAGGTTCAAATTATCCTCCAACTGAGAGCTAATCAAGGACATCTGACCTGGTTTGCAAATAAACTAGGAACAAAAGTGGGTTTATTTTTGTTCTTTCTAGGGACCCTTAGTTCTCACAAACTGAAGCATAATACAAGCACACCACAAATGCAATTGCCTAAAATTGGAAACAGGCACAACTACCCCCTGAAGATGGACAGGACTTACCAAGCGCTTCAGAGGTACCTGCTTTCAAGTTATAAATCCATTTTTTTATAGAAATTGGTTTGCAAATACATTTCAAATTAAAAGTCACAGTTCATTTAACACTAGTCTGCAGCATGCAGAGAATGTAGATGTGAAGTGCTGGGGCTACCCCAATGAGGACTCTGGAGATTCCAAGTATCTTCATGGATGCCAAGCTTCAAGTTGCTGGGTACACATGGCAGAATTAAGCTTTCCGCACCATTAACATCATCACGGTAGCCACCGTATATAGACTTCTACACTATGAAATATGAAAGTTTCCTTTTAATTTTTTCCTGTTGCCTCTGCTGCTGCTGTTTCAGACACTCTGGCCCTGACTCTGGAATATTAATAATATATCTCAATACATTAAGGTCCCAGGGACAGAAATTACACCTTGGGTCTTTTATTAGGTATCTAATTGTAGAAAACAGCCTAGGACAACAAAGCTGACGACACAGGAAAAGCTTGAGGACATCACAGAGCATTGTGACTGCAGTTCTATGGAGGGCTTGCCTTACATTGCTATCAACTGACGAAATGACCAAGTTATTACAATGCAGTTAACTGCACTGCAGCACCAATGTATTTGCAGCATCCAGTATCCAAACACTGCACTTTCCAAGAGGCAGCAAAGGACAAGGCAACACCTCAAGGAAGAACTCTGCATTTGAAACTCTTCCTCCAGCAGCAAGCAGGGCTAGCTGCACCAGCAGCCAGGAGTCACTGAGCATGGAACGGAAGGATGGGATGAAAGAGCAGAAAGAGGGAAAGAGATTAGCTGGTACTCAATTCACAGTCAACTTAAAGAGTGATAAAGCAGCACAGCATGCCAGTTCTAGTCAAAAGCACACGCACACGGTGGCCATCGAAACAATCATCACGGTGCAAATGGGGGAAAAGGAATACAATCAGATATGTACACAGATTCAACCTGGCTTATGAAATAAGGCTTTGTTTATTTCTGTTAGCTGCTTTGTGGAAATTTTAAAGATTAATTTTATTATTGTTATTTCTGCATACACATGTAAGTCTGTGTTTGTGTGAATACTTGTTCCTGTGGAGCTGGAGTTACAGGTGGGTCCCAGCAGCCTGACAGGGGTGGTGGGGATCGAACTCTGGTCTTCTACAAGAGCAGTACTCTGAGCTGCCAAGCTTTCTCTCCAGCCCCAGGCTAGTACTTTTGATTCCTGGAATCCATGTTTAAGAAAACTCACCAGTATCATGGTTGAACACATATGATATCAGAAATTAGATGATCCCTGATTAAAGAAAGATCTGGTTTCACCCAAAATATGTCCTGCCAAGCTTCCATTAAATTTTCTCTTTGTCATAGACAAAGAGTAACACACCAACTATTCTGGAAAGCCATATGATTTAGTACTCTAATGTTTTACTGAAAAAAAAAAATCCTGTTTTCCAAATGACTAATTTAGAAATTAGTCATTGTTGGTTCTCATGTCTCAGCATTCATCAGAAAAAATGCAAAATATTAATGGCACTGTCTTCATATCACAAATCCTCTACTTAGGAGTATTCGACAAATATTCTTAAATAAACTAATAGTAGAGACAATGAAGAGTAACATCCACACTGACCTCAGCTAATGTGCCATTAAAGCAAAACAAACAAACAAACAAACAAACCCCATGACTCTCTTGTATTTATTCAAAGTAAGCTATTTTAAAGGTCATCAATTTAAGTCAAGAAACATGCAATAAAATATAAAATGTTAGGCAACCTGAGAAATAACACAGGTTTTCAAAATTAACACAGAAAGCTATTTTTCACAAGACTAAAATATTTATGAATTTATAAAAAGCATACATTACTTGAAAATCCAGTTCCAAAAATATTACTGGATACATTCAAATATTGAACTAATCATGTTAGAGAAGTTATTTAAAAATCTTTATTCAATTTATTCTCCACTTAACACTGAGCCAAGCTCCTCCCACCACCCCTTCTTTTTTACATAAACTAATTACATAGTGAATTACATCTGAAAGTCAGTGCAATCATAGCTAAAGGTCAGACCATCGAATGTAAGTTATTTCAAGTCTGAAAAATAAAGCCCAGATGTTACTACAGTGAACAAATACAGATATAAAAATGGAAATGAATTCACATGGTAAAGTTTATATCAACCCCATTTTTCCTCAAAGAAAACTGATCATTTCTTAAATCATTTTCTTCAACAATTCCTATGTAAAAGATTGTCTTTGTTTCAAATATTCCCTAGCTTGCTATTGTTTATGTAACATATATATAGGTATATACTAATATTCTCATGTGCCCAATCTATTTTGTTCTCCCAAATGTCCTCACATCTGTGAACAATCCATCCTTCTTTACCAACCATGGGTGCTAGGGTGGCGATTCCTTCCAACGTGTGGATCCAGACATGTGTAAGGTCCCTTCTGAGAACATCCCTGCAGAGGCTGCCAAGGCTTCCTATCTAATGATGAGAATCATCACGGCACACAACATGCACTCATTCAAAACACATTTACTGAACATTAATTGAAACATGGGGAGAAGTGAGCCCCAGGCAGTCCTCACCGCCAAGGTGGCCAAGTGGGAGGCAGAAGAAGAGCACTCTACGTTTAGCAAGCTCTATCACCACAAAGAAACAAAGAATTCTCTACGGCTGGGGCCAGACTATGATGCTGCTAAAAAACAAAAACAAAAACCAAAAAAACACTATTAGACTAAAACATGAAGGGCCATGCAAATCACATCATTCTCTAGAACCTTTCTACCCATGGTGCCCAAGACCCTTGAATCAGGATGACCTGTAGACTCACAGGCCTTACATTACTAAACAGTATAGCATTCCCAAGTCAGCAAAATTCCCAGGCAATCTACACATACTTTGCCACATGGAAATGTTTGAAATCCAGTGTTTCTTCTGAAACGGTTACCCAGGCGAGGACATGTGAGGTCAGGCATGAGTATATACACATATGGGCATGAAAACCACCGTGTAAGAAACACAGCAGAATTCTCAGGCCACACCCTGTTTTACCAGATCCTTCCTCCCGGTTCACTTCTTTTGTGTATAGTCAGATAACTAAAGTATGTCTTCAACTGTGTAAGAATTCAGTAAGATCAGGTTTATGGTTTTCAGAACTGCTGTCCTATCACCAGGAACTGTGAAGTGTGGAAAAAGCCCAAACTCACAACCAGTGGATCTTAGCTTGTAGTTCCTAGCTGTGTAAATCACTGTGCTTACTGATAACCGTGGGACTGGATTACTGTACTGACAACTGCAGGACTGGATTACTGTACAGTATTTTGTCATGTTGATCAAGAACAGGATAGGTGCTACTGTGCATTCACATAGTTGGCTCAGTGACTTTAAGAAAACCATTTATTCTCTTTCTTTCTTAGTTTTCCCACCTGGAAACTGGAAGCAAGCCTACCTAAGAGACACAGTGTGGAAGCTGATATTGCAGAGCCCTGTCTCTGGGACCTGGAAGATGCTCACTAAAGGGTTCCTTCCTGTTAGAGCGATCAAGATGGAGGGTGAGGAAAAAGGAAGGTCCTGGGTCAACAAGGACTGCCAAAGCAGGCTGCATTCGTTACTTTTATCTTATATGACTTCACCGCTTCCTCCAAAGTACATACAATTTATATTTAGTATCCTTTTTCTTTGTTTTTTTTTCTATTCATTGTTCTTTCACAGCTAAGCTAGTGAGAATACCTGTTCAATTCCCTACTGAACTCTAAGAATTTGGCATGACAAATGCTATATATTGGGCCCACAATAAATGCTTGCTGGAGGAACATATGAGCAAAATGAGAATGTATAAATTACTAGGTGCCTATGGCACTTTTCTTGTAGTGTGCTGCTTTTTGGATAGTCAGTTTCACAAAGGAGAACGGGATCCTCTGTTCTCCAAAAGGAAGAACCACCTTGCAAGGGAGTGATATTTAAGTCTTATCTGTTATATGGCGATTATACTATAAGTACAAAATTCCTGTCCCTTACCTCCCTCCAAGACCTCCCATATACCCGTCCCTGATCTTCAAAATCATGGTCTCAATTTCATTAATTATTATTGCATGAATGACAAGGTTTCCACAAGTATCCCACACTGATCCGAAACTTGCCATCCTCCGATTCATCCTGAGTGATGGGACAACAGGCAAGCCACCTAATTTAGCATCTCTCCAAATAGTCATGCAAAAGCCACAGAGAACCCTGTCAGAGAAAAGAACTGAGAGGCGGGAGACACACTGGACAGTAAAGTGCCTACAGCATAGCCATGATAATATAAAACTGTGCATGGCAGTGTGACTCTGTAACCCAAGACTAGGGAGATAGGGATGAAAAAAAGCCTTGGAGCTCATTGTCCAGACAGCCTAACAAGTCAGTGAGCTCCACGATCAGTGAAAGATCCATCACAAAAAGGAGGTGGGAGATAACCTCTGAACTCTATACACATGCAGGCACCCGCACACCAAACAAAAAGGGAAAGCAAGAGAAGCGCTAGGTTCGGTGAGGAAGGGGAGGGCAGGGTGGAGCCAGCGTGAATGGTGCACATCAGTGTAAGAGGAGGATGCAGCCAGAGGCTATCCCTCAGCAGTGCCAACTGCAACCTGCACTCAAGTGCAAGCTGCACTGGTCCCTCCTGGTGCAGAGCACTCTCCTCGGCCTCTCTCCTAAGAGGTCACTGCTTTTATCTTCCAGCTCACAACTTCCTTTCCCTAAACTCCTATTCTCAATAGTGTTATCTTCTACCATGCAAATGGAGCAAATTAGATGCTTTCCAATCTAGTAGAGATGTAGATTTCTACACAATAAAAATTTAAATCTTCTTAAATTTATTCTTTTTTTTTTTTTTTTTTTGGTTTATTTCGAGACAGGGTTTCTCTGTGTAGCCCTAGCTGTCCTGGAACTCACTTTGTAGACCAGGCTGTCCTGGAACTCAGAAATCCGCCTGCCTCTGCCTCCCGAGTGCTGGGATTAAATTTATTCTTAAAAAACAAAAAAAACCACACAAAATTACAAACATCAACACATTACTTCAGTGCTTCTGTAAACAAAAGGTTTGTGGTGGTTTGAATGAGCATGTCCCCCCCCCCAAAGCTCAGGCATTTGTACATTTGCTCCCCCGTTGGTGGCCCTGCTTGGGGAGGTAGCTCAGTGGAGGAGGTGCATCACTAGAGGTGAGCTTCGAGAATTCATAACCTGGCCCCGCTCCCAGTGCTCTCTCTGCTTTGTTTGCAGTTGAAGATGTGATTTCTCAGCTTCCTGCTCCTGCTCACCATGACGGACAAAAGAAATTTTTACTTCTATAAGTTGCCTTAGACACAGTGTCTTATTGTAGTGACAGAAAGCCAATTAATACAAGTCTAATTAGTTCATTAGCACCGATCAACGGATTATTTCCATAATACAAGGCATGTTTGTTTTATAAAACATGTTTAAAGGCAGTTAAAGGTCTCTTGATTCTGCTAATTATAAGAAATTCTGCTTTCAAAGAATCAAGTCATTTTCATCAAAATACATCATACTTAAGAAAAGACTTTTAGTAAAATTAAAAACTAGGCCCAGAAAATATCTAGGCCATTGATTCCCATAATTATGGAGTTTTTAAAATATATATTTCCTAACATATAGCTCCTTTAGTCTATTCAGAGAACTATATGTTAGAAAACATAAATCTTGGAGTAAGTAATTTATAAACAGCATGTATCTGTTATCCACATCTTAGCAATATTCAGTTTCCTTGATTAGAAACTGGACATATTAATAAGATCAGGCTAGTACATAGCTTTGGAGGTGCTATACACACTGCCAGAGCAGAGGAGAAAAGCTGTCTCCATGCTCATTGGTTCAGTAGTGGCACAAATGCCATGGGAATTTTTCTGCTTTTAATGAGACCTGCTCCAGAAGATGAAACCCATGCTCGGCACTAGGATGGGAGCCAAGAACCTGTGGCAAGGCAGGTCATAGAGCGTAGGAGAGATCCTACCTCTATTATTCTGCTAAGGGGCATAGCTTTAAACAACTCCTAATGACTTATTACTATGCCTACAGATTAGTGCATCTCAAAACCCTTGCTGGGAAGTTACTTTTTGCAGTAAATGGTGATAAATGTAAAGACTCAGCACTGGTTAAGAGGAGAGAATATGAGGCTAGAGAGTGTTCTCAAATGGAGAATCTACGACCCCTCCTCCCAAGTCACAGGATCACTGCAGAAAAGAGATAGAATGATGGCAAGAACTGGAGCAGTAAAAGATCAACAGCACCCAGTGCTTTCCAGACACAGCAGGGCAATTCCACATGTGAACTCACAACGCTTGTGACCGCATGCACAACACTGCACAATCACGAGCCAAACCAAAATCCCAGCATGGAGAGGGAGAGAGGTAAAAAATCCTCCCCCTATCTCTGGAACTGTTGGTAATTTATAGATGCTGTGAGAGGAAGAACCCATTTTCTTTAAGGGTATGGCCCTGGTCGGTTGAATACACTCCAGCATATAGTCCCACACTCAAGAATATATGGGCTGCATAAATTGTACCTACTAGTTTCCTGTTTGTTTTTGAGGACATGAAGTCAGGTGGATAGGAAAGGGAGACCGGGTCTGGGAGAAGTTGAGGCAGTGGTAAATATGATCAAAATATATTGTATGACATTCTCGAGAATCAGTATTATAGGTTTAGAACTAACTGTAAGTATGTAGGGAAGGGGCAGAGCTCTGGGGTGGATCTCCACTATCACCTACTCATCTAGACACGTACACACTCACACTCACACACACACACACACACACACACACACACACGTGCGCACACACACAATATCACACACACACACTCACGCTCATACACACACTCTCTCTCACACACACACATTCACATACACACACAATTACTTAATCACTCATTTCCTTAATCACTCAGTTCATTTAATCATCAACTTCCTTTCACTTAACTACATCGTCACTGTTGGATTTTCTAGCCTCTGGATTTCACCCTGCTCCTGTTAACACTATCAGAAATGATACATTAAAGGACATGGGTTTCCAAGTCAGCAACCTAAATCAAACTTTTCTCCTATATCACAAGCAGTAAGGAATGTGTTAGAACTGACCAAGAGCTATAAGGAGCAGACGGAGGGCAACAAATAACAAGAAACACAGGAATTTATAACCTCTGCAGGCAGCCAAGGTCCCACTAACAAACATTGTTTTTCATGCAGAAAATTGTGCTCGCCATACGTGACATTGTGTAAGGGTGTTTACGGCAATTTAATATCCACGGGAGCAGGAGAAGAAATTTAATAAGTTTTCAAATGAAATGAACTGACAGCCAGTGTGAGAAACTGCAGACTCTGCAGAATGAGCACAAGCTGCTGGCACCACAGAGTAGTGCTTCTTCCCAGAAAACATCCCACGAAGGTCAGGTTCAGAAACCACCAGGTAACAGTTACATCTTTCCAAGGCGGTTCAAATTCCCCAAAACAACCGTCCACACTAACTTACAACTTTCAAAGTTCACCAATACCACCCCAGAAACAGATCAGCCTCAATTCAAACTCTGAAAACACACCCTTGGGGGAAATTGCGTCCCACTGTCACCGAAAATAATTTGCAGAGTGCTGCTAAGAGTGCAAAATAAGAAAGTAAATGCATATTTATGTACCCATCATTAATGTTGAGCTAAGTGCACATACCCAATTCATAAAGCTGTAGATACCTGTGCAGTGGCAGCAAATGAGTCTCCAGTTATTTCTCAGCTGAAAATCTCGGATAGCCATCACCACTAAACATCTGTGTCATACAATCCAGTCTATGTTCAGTTAAGTGCACTACATGAACTCTGAAGCCCAGTTGCATTTCTGCTCATTTCCAAAACATGGATTTTCTGTGCCATCTTTTCTTCACAGGCCCCAAGAAGCACATGGAATTACATGAGACTTGATCATTTCTGTTAGCCACTCACCCAACAATTAGTGAAGACTGGCCAACCCATGTATACCACCACATATGCCCCGGACCAATCATGGCACATACTGAAATCTCAGCCTTTCTACAGCTCAAGCCTCGAGCAGAAATACAAACCGCTTCCAACAAATGCTCAGGAAACATCTATTGAGTGAACAGTAGCCATATAGTTCCAATAGTCACGTTAACTCAGGGAGCCATGATAGTCCTCTAGCACAACATACACTCTGATATTCCGAATGGTATCTTGGATCTTAAGGGTCATTAGGGATGACCATGGCTGATCACAGCAAGACTCTACAAGGAGACAACTGATGTAGGCTGATGAGCAAGGAATGTCAGAGTTAGGGGAAGTGGAGAGGGACATAAGGGCAGCCGAGGAGCGACACCACTACTGATATTTGGGCATGTTTTTATACTCCAAACATGCCTATTTAAATTTTTAAAAGGTCAATGAGCTCTTACAGCCTAAGACTTGCTTCATGGTTCTGTATACTTAATGTCTCATCATTCCAAAACCAGGTATGGTAATGCATGCCCTCAGCGCCAACATTTTGAAGGCAGAGCCAGGAGGTTCAGAAGTACAAGGTTATTCTCACCTACTAACAAGTTGTAGGCCAACAAGGGCTAGCAAAACATTGTCATTTCTCCCACTTGGTACCCTCCTTCCTGAACAGAGAGGAGTGCCTTAAAACACAGTCCATGTGCTTTTAATCCTTTTAATCCCTACACTTTGCAAAGTAAGTCCTCCATAACTGTCAGCTGTGCCTTCGATCCTATCTGCGTGATGATAAATGAGCCTGTTAGTCCTCCAGGCCTCCAAGCGCATACACGTCTCACGCTACACTATACATTTGCCTCTTGAAATGATGAAACTTACTCTTTCCCTGCTTTTCTAGACTGTCAGCATTCCCAGATTAGTCAAATGACCTCCTCTCTTTCAAATAGGCAGTTTTATGCAGCTTCCAGTTTCATAGTCTATTACGTAAAATTATTTAAAGCATGGTACTTAAATCCCTTCTAGAGTTGACAATCTATAGCAAACATGCATATGCAAGTGATCTATAAGAGACATTTACTTGATTATTTTATTTGAATATTGTGCAAATGAATAGATAAGGGAATTAGACATTTAACTGCCATACAAATTAATACGATGCCATTATTGGTCTCTCTTTTTTTTTTTATCTTGGAGCAAAAGCATTATAAAATAATCATCACTAGAGGTGATAGTCAAATGGGGCTTTATGTAAGCGCCACAACTGAGCAATCTGGATAATACAACTGAAAATCCAATATTGCTCCTAGCCTTAACTACCCAACATACAGCAGGAAACAATGTCCTTCTTCTCATTGTTTCGCACAATTAATCTTAGCCATAAGAGACAGTGCTCTTTGCCAGCCTGGAGCTCGGAATACAATTTTTAAAATTTCAGCACTAACACTGACACCACTAGGCATCCAAAATTGTCTTTTATTCTGAATACTGCATCCATGATTTACATTATATCCTGTAACAGATTCCTTGCAAGGGCTTTTCAGATTTATGAGGGCAGAAAAAGGTGTGTGTGTGTGTGTGTGTGTGTGTGTGTGTGTGTGTGTGTGTGTGTTGCGGGAGAGAGGGCAGGGGGAACAACACACAAATGAGATCTAGAAAAGCACACGGTAGGCGCGCAACCGGCCCATCCATCATCCCCACGTTTTGATTCAGAGACAGCAATGGAAGGTGCTGTCTCCGCACCACTCCCCTGCACACGCACAAAGGTTTGCTCCATTGAGAACACAACTGAAGCTGATTGATTAGCTGCTAGAGAAAAATCGATTCGAATATCCTAGAAAACACCAGCCTGTGAATTCATTCTGGCTCCAACAAAGTCCTGGTCACTGCTTGACATGTTCTTCTAGATATCTGAAAATGCAGCTACACAGAACCCAGCAATCTCAGCCCACGGACCACAGTTAATCCCTATGATTTCATTAAAGGAGGAAAAAAATCCTGATTCAGCAAAGAGAAGGAGGCAGGGAAGACGACTTCCCAACATACAAATGTAGATAGACTCTCAAATGGAAAAACACTGAGAAAGTCAATGAAAAATGCCCAGAGGACTAAAGTGAAGAAAAAACAGGGAAAGCAGCTAAGAAACCAACTAAACATGTACATGCTTTATGCATAAAAGAAATTAAGGTTTCTCTTTATGAGCTCTAATCTTGAGTTCAATGCTGCCCATTCAAAAGTTCCTAAGTGCACTTCTGGAAGGCAAATGCAGGGGCAGCAGATTCTACACTTCAGGAGGCCATTTTATCCCTAAGGATGTCCTGACTGGTCTGCATTCTCCTCTGAGTGTTGCTTGCCTTTCAATCGGCCTTTAGTTGGTACTTTCACTCTACAGATAGGAGATAATTTTTTTATAAACAAAACATTTCAAGAATATGCTATTAAGGAAGAAATTACATAGTTATCATATATTCTATTTCATGATAGAAACCTGGCTTCCAATCCTAGTCTATCCAAGTTTAATGTAAAACAATCATTAAAATTACTGGCACACAGAAGCTAGTGAACAAAATAAAAAAAGGAAAGAAAATGCCACCAAAATAGGGTGTAGCAGCACATATTAATCCTAGTACTCTGAAGGCAGAAGCAAGAAGACTGTTCAGGTTTGAGGGGGCCTTGGTTCACATAGCAAGTTCAATGTCCCAAGCAGAAAGACCCTGTGTTTAAGAAATAGAAAAGGAAAAGGGAGAGGTAGGGAAGGGAAGAGGGATGGGGGGACCATTTTAAGGAAGGAAATTTACCTGTACTAATAAAAGAACTTACTGGTAGCACACTCACACTTCATCGTTAAGTAACTCTTCAGGGTCAGAGCCATGTGTCTTACTCATAATGGGGCCAGTCTTCTAAATAATGGTTTTAGATCAAAGGCACACGAATTATTAAAGAATAAAGACAAGTTAGAAATGAGAAAATGGAACATTTCTTCTATTATGTTAAATATAAAATTATCTTTTGTGATTTGATAAGGAAAATTTTAAAACTCATTAAAGCCCTTAAAGTTTCGAGGTCCTTTGTAGAAACAAAGATGGTGCTACCCATTCAAGGTGTTTATAGTGTGTGTTTACAAATTGGTATTTCCTATCATTAGAAATGAAAAGTGACGGCCATATTAACTAGTTCACCTGTAGAGAATCTTCTCATAAACCATATTTTAAAGCAAAAGTAACCCCTGTGATTGGATCCTGGTCATCTACATCCCTTACTGATGCAACAAAGTTCTATGCAAATGAGGTTTTTCCTCCTTGGTTCATTTACAATTCATTCACTGTAAACCATTATCTACTTCCTTCCCCTTCCCTCAGCTACTATCAGACATACACTCTCTAGAATTCTTACACCAGACAATGGTAAATTAGCAGAGAGGACAAACACAGCTTGGGGAGGCCCTACAGCCAGTTCAGGTCGCCTGGCAGCGAGCAACAGAGCAGGGTTCCAAGCCCAAACTGTCTACACACAGAGGTCTCCTAGCAAGGTAGGACCTCAGTGCCTCAGCCACAAAGCCACGTGCCAATCAAATGAACCTGCAGCCCTCTGAGAACCAGGGTCTCAGTATCAGGTCTAAGACACAGATAACAAGAAGACAAGTCTCAAGCTTACAATGCTAACACTCAGTTCAAATGGGAATAACATACAAATCACTAATGACAATAATGTTCTGATCGTCTGGAACTTTCTACATAAGTAGCCACTAAGCGTTGCTGGCCTGTGATAAGCCAGTCATCATCATTAGCCTAACACAATGCTGCAGACACTACCAACTACCCCAGAAAAAGTGACATGCTGCTCAGAAGAGAAATAAGATGCTGAGGTGAAACTATTTACAAAGGTTTCCAAACCAATGTACAAAATCCATGTTCTCTTTCTCTTCAGTCCTGTATGAGACATGAGTGGGTCCATACAAAGTCATGATGCAAGCCCAACAAAAGTATGGCTTAATTATGAAGTAATAAAGAAAATTCTTCACTTCCTAAATAGCTACTTTTATACCTTTATAGTTTTCAATCTTTTCAAGTGAAATTAGGTAGCTTTTTTAAGCCTATGCAATTTCATAATGTTGAAAAATATGCTTCCTATACTTGTGGAAGTTAACAAATATATCAGTTATACTTAATATCTCCATTAACAGACAGATACATGGAAAAATGAGCCCCAGTGGAAAGTGCTGGCCAACATGACCAGATGCACAGAGTAGGTTTCTATCCAAACTCCTGCCCCTTCTGAAAAAGGCGTTCAGGAATCATACCGAAGAAAAAAGACAATCTCTGAGTTTCCCAGAACACATAAAAACTAACAATAAAAATGGAGTGTTTCCAAGAGCCAACAAGAACATCAGTACCTGCTGAATGTGAATATGGCAGAGGAATAAGTTAAAAAGAAATCGTTATTAAAGATGGTTTTATGTCAATAAATGACATAAAATAAATGTCATTTTCTCTATTTTTCTTTACTACATGAAACATTCCAAACTCATATTGATAAAAGCTTTAGATAGATTGAATAAAGAAATGTGTTTAGAACACAAACACTGTGACATTTAGAGTTTAAGTACTGAATGCTGTTCTCCAAGTCACTTGCTAAGAGGGAAAGTGTACTGCCAGTAACTATTAACCACAAGATGAGGGGACAAGAAGAGATCCGAATATAGGTGTAAAAACATCCCACTGTTAGATACACAGATTCAAACAAAGACACAAGAGGAAGTTCATGGCTTAAGCAGTTATATGTCAAAACAACTGTGACTCAGGTTAAAGATAAGCTGTGCTGTTTGCTGAGAGCAGGAGCCAGTGATGCAGGCAGCAGGCAGCAGGCAGCAGCCCAGGCAGAACATTCCTCTCAGAGCCCCAGCAGACCCACTCTTCCCTGGCTCTGCAGCTCTACTTCCATCCCTCGCAAAAATCCCCAGATATTTCCAGCTGTGTGGATCTCTCTCAATCTCTCTCTCAATCTCTCTTACCTCTCTCTTATCTCTCTCCCTCATCTCTCTCTCTGTCACTTCTCCCCCCTCTCTCTCTTATCTCTCCTCTCTTCTCTCTCTCATGTCATCTCTCATCTCTCTCCCTTACCTCTCTCTTATCTCTCTCTCACCTCTCTCATCTCTCTCCTCTTATCCCCCCCTCTCTCTCCCTCACCTCTCATCTCTCTCATCTTTCTCTCCTCTCCCCTCCCCTCCCCTCCCTCCCTCCACCCCCCCTCTCCCCTCATTCACTCTTGCTTTTCCTTTCCATGATATCTAGACATGGGTGATGCTGCAGTGTGTTGTTACCTAAGTGGTTAAATGAAAAATGATGCAAAACCATATGCAATAGAAATAAAGCTTGAGCAATTAAATACTATGCTCTGGTAGCTAAGCAGACACACACACACACACACACAGTTCAGACAGCTAAAGAAACTGGAACCTTTCACGAGAAGTATTATTTAGGAGACGAATATGACTTATTAAGAAGACAGACTCCATACATAATCCTAGGAATTCTTACCTTGAAAGGACTGCGTGGCCCTCTCCACAAGTTCATCAATGGGATAGCTGGCCAGGTTTCCTCTGGCGTGTTTAGTTTTGCAGTAGGTACAAGCATTGAGACACCTGTTCAAACGGGAGCAATAAATAAGGCTCAAAGACTTAAAGACATGGCATACATAAATGGGCAGGCAGAACAAACACTGTAGTGGCATTTTAGTAACATTTGCTTAATTTATATGAGATACAAAAATAATTATCTAAATGATTCATATTTACCTTCCATGAGGAACAGAGTTAGTAATCCTTGTGACTTTTAACTATGAGAGAATGATCATAGAAAGCCACAGATTATCCTAAAACACACAAATGTACAAGGAACAAAGTTTTTAAATACTTTATGATTAAACACCTACATTTTTTTCAGGACTCAAGTTTATAAACTCCATAATTAATCAAATGAAATTAAAAATTGCAGTTTTTTTAAAAAATTCATAATCCACCAAAAATTTCTTTGGCCATCAAATAACTAGTAAAATTTTAGTATTACTTTTCTATATCTTTTTATTAGGAATATTGAACTATATTCATTGAACCTTTAGCCAAGAATTTAAAAACAAAAGAATAGGCAACATTGGTTTCACAAAACTAGAAACTTTTAGAAAACTTCTAATTTTTTATTCCACGAGGCAAATATTAAGATGCGCCTGTGCCTTCCATGAGCCAGAGAAACAAACAGGAGAGTAAGCTGAGTTGTAAGAAATGTAAGAACTGACTCATGTCCCCGTAGCCTTCATCCATGGTTCAAAGCTATTTTTTCCAAACTAGAATATTGATTCCTTTCGTTTCAAAGCACAATTTAAATAAATATATTGCAAAATAAAAGAAAGCATTTTTAATATACAAGATGATGACATGTAAGAACACTGGAGGAAACAGAAGTGGTATATCCTTGTGGTTTAGTATCCACTGTAAGGAACAAGGCCTTCAAAAGACCACTGTCACACAAATGCTTTAAATTTTCACACTGTAAAAGCAAAATTTGACAAATGAACCTTACCACATGATTTTACTGATATCTAACTATGAGATATATATGAACTACTGGCCTCAGGAGTCAAACCAACAATGTCCAATGTCTTACAGTTTTGGATGTAACTCTAGGGAACAGTAACACATATATTTTGAAAAGTATTTTGCTATGTACCTAAGATTAATTACTAGCTACCAACACTGTCCTCCCAGCAACTTATATTTAATTTAAAACACTGAGGACCTTCTATATTTTTACGACTGTGCTGTCCGTAGATGACAGTCTTCTGTTTCCTCCATACTAAAGAAAAGACTTAGATTTGGTATACAGATTCTCTGTTGGCCATATTTATATGTGTGTGTGTGTGTGTGTGTGTGTGTGTGTGTGTGTGTGTGTGTGTGTGTGTGTGTAAGGGTGGTGGGGTGCACAGCAGAGCATATTATCATCAAGGTCTACCAGATCTCAACTGTATGGGCCTTCCCTTTGAGGAAGCCCCTGGAATAAATGTGAATCAAGCATCTGTGGGGTGAATTGCTAGAGCCTGGATTTAGCACAAGTGAGGATCTGGGTTCGTTCCAGTATGAAAAACAAAACAAAAACACCCAAAACAATAGGAGCCATCCTAGCTGCGTACAAATGAAGACAGAGGTGCTCACCCTACGGGAGCTAAGGTAATGCAGCATGTAGTCAGCAACACCTATTCTCCAACATAAGGCCATTTGTTTAAAATCTCTGTGTCTCCCTCAGTCTGAGAGCATGGAGCCAGGCTTCCTGCCCGCACTGGCCCCTGCCTGTGTCTGCATGCTCAGTGTCACTCATCTGTTCTGTGTCTCATCTTCTTGCTGTGTCACCTCATAATGACTTGTTCTGTTCCGAATTCTGGAACTCAATTCCCAGTACTGTGCTGGGATCCCTGGGAGGGCAGTGTGCTTGCTGACTCTTCCCCGAGTGTCCTCATGGACCTGGGATTCCCCTCTATGGCATTCACTGAAGTCAGCACTGTTCCAGGCAAGCTGCCACGGCAGGCTCTAATGCTCCTTCAGGGTCCCTGCTCTGGTTATTGTCCCATCCAGATGAAGGGCAATGACAAGTTCTGGGACTATCTTGAGAGAAGCCACTGGCTTCTGACTGGGGTTGCTTCTTAAAAGATACCACAACAAAGGAAAGGATATGGAAAGAAAAATGGGCAGAAGGAAAGTGGAAGAAGTATTTAAACAAAACAGGGGAACTGATAAGGCTACATACTGTGTAGAAAAGCTTTTTGCACTTGGTAAATTTTACATAGGAATCACTTGGTGTTTGTGCACTGTCATGTGACAAGTATCCCCAACTCTGTGGAGCACAAGTACCTTATGCTCAACTCTGTGGAACACACGTATTGAGGACATATTAATTTAAAAGCAGGTGTGGAAATCAAGCAACAGTTCTCTACTGTTGTAGTCAATAACAGAAGTGAAGCCACTCAATGAAAAACCACTTGTGAAAACGCACTAAAAAGGAAAAATGAGTGATATTCTAAAACATGCCTAATAGAAAAGCCAGAAAATATAAATAATACATTAGGAATTCAAAATATTCTTCGCTCAACTGCTCTTCCACACATTGTTGATGAGATGGTTTTAATTCTAAATTCCCATTGAATAAGATAGATTAATCCTTATCTGTCAAAAAAAAAAAAAAACTTGCTATTGTTAGTAACCTTAGACTCAACAATTCTAAAGTGCACCTTTCTGTATTTAAAGTGCATACTTCTGTAAACATGTCACAACATGACCAACTCAAGCAGTAAGTCTTATGTCTAACTTCTAAATAGGAGGGGTTTGTTATAATACAAAAGAAAATCACAGTGCTGAAGCACTAAAGAATGAGCTTCTTGATGTTTATAAACCATTTTTTTTTTTTACTCAACAGGAACTGGGTTGACCAATCGCTTCAACACTTTAAAATAATGGAATTCATAATAAACACTTTCAATTGTCCATAAGCAATTAAGTAACTGTCCAAGAGGAAGACAGAGCCAGATTCTTTAACAGTCAGAAAACAAAAGCTCTTTGAGGGCTCCCCACTGAAAGCCAAAACGAAAGCAAGGTGGCCACTCAGCTGCACAGATGCAGGAAACCCTCCACCTACCCGGGCTGTGGTGACATAAGAGAACGCTCAGCGCACCTACACATCTTGTGAGCTGGCCATTGGCCAAGAAACACTAACCAGCTCGGGAGCAGGGAGATTAGGCCGAACTCAGCAGTCCGCCACAAAGTCCGCGAGAGCACATTCAGGACAGCACTCTTAAACTACAGAGACAAACAAAATAAAATAACATGGTGGTTCACAAATCATGAGCTCCCAAAAGACTGGAACCCAGGAGAATATACTGATGCAATAGCTGACCACATGAAGCAAATAAAAACAACCCTTTCAGCATAGTCTTTTCCAAAACCGTAGATATGTAAGTTTGGGAATAATTTTAAAACCATAGTTCCACGCTAAAACATAACTCGGATTATGTTAGCAATGGAGAGGGGCAGAGTGAGACTCATGTGAGGGAGGATGTTCTTTCTCCTGGATTCTTGGTTAGGAATACATTTGAATATGCAAACCCACTCGAGAATAAAACATTAACACTGAAGTATAAATTACTGAAACAGTGTGGTGCAGGCCTTTTAAATACTTTAATCCTTACTTTTTGAAAAAAATCAGTTGCTACAGTATAAAAATGTTTTGAAGCTTCAAGTGTGACAAAATAATAAGCTTTTAGAGCTAAGTCTTGGAGAAGCTACACTGCCACCTGTTCTTCGGTACCGAGGTATCATCATACAAAGGAAAAATGAATGCAATAAATAACTTCCACAGGATACAGGCAGAGGCAAACCTGGCTGTTAAATAGCACCTAGTATGTCTCATCAGCAGTTAAAAGGACTTCTTCCCCCACCCCCACCCCCAAGAAAAAAGGACCAAGTGTTTGAACTACCAAACAAATACAGTAGATGCTATCATCAGACGAAGAACTCTTCAGGTAATAAAGAGATGTCTGTTGCTGAGGCTGAAACCCCAAGCAAAGGAAAATGGACACCAGAAACACAGCAGAAGTGAGGTTCCAGAATGATGAAGCCTTTGGCTTCCTGAGACCAGGATTCTGTACCCTCATCACTGACTACCGATTCCCTCCAAACTCCAGAATTTTGCTTATAACTCAGCATCGTCTTCCACTATGCCCTTTCTGGGCTTCTGTCTCCTGCGTGTTAAAAATTACACTATACAGACTGCTGCTCTAGCCCCCTTATGTCATGCCTATGAGCTTCATTCTTTTTTGTTTTGTTTTGTTTTGTTTTCGAGACAGGGTTTCTCTGTATAGCCCTGGCTGTCCTGGAACTCATTTTGTACACCAGGCTGGCCTCGAACTCAGAAATCCGCCTGCCTCTGCCTCCCTAGTGCTGGGATTAAAGGTGTGCACCACCACACCCAGCAAGCTTCATTATTTATTGCAAAAGGCTGCATTCATGGTTTTTCACTCCCATGGATTTCATCCCCACTCCCTTTACCTGAAAGGATTACTCTTATGGCCAGAATCCATCAATCCCCAGACCTTCAAAAGAATTTGGTAGGAATGGCAGCTAATAATAACAAGAGAAGAGGGTCATATGCTTGCCTGATACAAAATTAGGCATCTTATATAATAAGGATGCAAACAGTATTACCTGGATCTTTCATAAAGAAAACTAAAGTTCAAAAGGATTATAAATTGTGCCCAATAGTACACAGAAGCCAAGTCACTCAATTTCTTCCTTCTTTTTTTCTTTATGTGATACTGGAGACCACACCCAGGAGCTTAAGCAAGTTGACTTTGTGCTATTATAACCCCACAGCACAAATTGAATTCTGCATTGCTCTAATAACACAAAAACTAACTCTGTGTGAGAATACAGACTGGCTGCATGATCCTTTAAAAGCCTTACAGCTGTGCCTGGTGCAGCTCCTTGCTGAGTATGAGCCCTAATTGTACAACAGTGGGCATTCAAGTTCAAATCCTCAACACTCCTGTAAAAAGCTAGATATAGCTACCCATGCAGCTATAAACTACACAGTGTGGTTGGATGGAGGAAGGAAGACTGCTCAAGCGTTTGGGCCACCAGCCTAGCTCCAGGTTCAATGAGAGACACTAACTCAAAAGAATAAGGAAGAGACACATTAAGTAAGGCACAATGCTCTGGCCTTTCCATATGCCTGCGCGTCTATACACATCACTGTCATACACCCACAAATAAACAAATGCAGCCGCCTTCATATGCATGCGGAAATTTTTACTGTGTGCCACAACCCTTAACACAGTGCTTGTAGTCCACTAAAACAACAAATGCTTGGTGCTACTAGAGATCTCACAATGGGCTAGACAAGCTACCAAACCATAGCTTAGTATAGTTGGAGGCATGCTATGCAGAGAGGTCTGCAGGAAACACACACACAGGGAACGAGAAGACGTCATGCCTAGCAACAACAATGTTCTCTAAAGTTAAACTATTTGTACTGGCACTACTAGGGTTTTTTTTGTTTTGTTTTTTGTTTTTTGGTTTTTTTTTTGTTTTGTTTTGGTTTTTGGAGACGGGGTTTCTCTATGTAGCCCTGGCTGTCCTGGAACTCACTCTGTAGACCAGGCTGGCCTCGAACTCAGAAATCTGCCTGCCTCTGCCTCCCGAGTGCTGGGATTAAAGGCGTGTGCCAGTACCGTCCGGTGGCACTACCAGTTTTTAAGTGATTTATTTTTGAGGTAGCATCATTTCCCCTTCCCTTTCTTCCCTCTGAATGCTTCCATACATCCTTCACTGTTATTTTCAAATTAATGACCTCCTTTTCATTTGTTCACACACACACACACGCACACACACACACACACACCCCTAAAGGCATAAGTACAGTCTGAACAGTCTATAGAATGTCTGTCTGTACGTTTGCAGGGCTGACCGTTGCTTCGGATAGCCCAGTTGGCATGCTCGTCCCTAGGGAAGACTAACTCTCCCTCTCTCAGCTTCTCCTAATGCCTGCAGTTTCCTGTGTATGTTTCAAGTCTCACTGGCTTTCCCCCAACCTCATCAGCATGTTTGCTGCTGTTGTCCATTTCAGTTCTTGTTTATGTAGTTGTGTTGGTGAGACATAGATCTGGCTTCTGACATTCCTAGGAGACACAATCTCACCAGAAACTCCCTGTTCCTCTTGGCTCTCGCAAGCTTTCCACTCCTGTTTCTGCAATGATAATGGAGCCTTAAAGGTGCAGGAGCTGTATTGTAGACTGAGCTCCACAGCTCTGTGTTGTGAACACTGTGGCTTTCTGGAGTAGTCTGTTGAAGAGAACTTCCCAGTGACGCTGGATGAGCACTACACACACCGGTGGTGAGACAGATCCTATACACACCAGTGGTGAGACAGACCCACTGTTACAATTTTTTAAACAGCAAAGATAAATACCAAAATAAAAAGAATGCCAAAATTTCATATGCATACAATTCAAGAAGTTCATATTTTACTTACATTTAGTTCTCCAGAGACCATAAAGAACCACTGAAGTTTCTGGAACCTATTTGCATACGTAATTATTTACTATATCTCCAAATTGTCCTGATACGTCTAAAAAAAACTCGTTTAAAATGTCCAAAAAAAAAAAAGGGCAAGAAAACATCTTTGTTCAATTGAATATTGCCCTGGTTAGTGAATGTATCAGCTGATGGTGTGTAGAGTGAAAATCACACATAGGTAGTGGCAATAATCCCAGGCCAATTGCTCATGTTTTCTATTTATATCTCAAAGCTCGCTTCTGGGAAGTGGTCTTGTGCTCACAGCACCAGAAACTGTTTTACAGAGGTGCATATTAAACAGCAAGGTAAAAGATAAGCAAGAAGCAAGCCCATCTACCATGATATATGTATGAATGTACTGAACATTCCTAGAGAGATACTGCTTTATGCTGAAAATAGAGCATTTTTCTTCTAGAGATTGGTAACAAGCTTGTCAACAGGACCATTTGAGACAATCCATGCATCAAGACACAAAAAGATTACAGAGCAGGCATACTACAAAGGCCTTGTAGAAGGGGCCATGTAGAGAACTGCTTACACTTCTGAATTTGTGGAAAAATCAAACAAAAAATAGAAATAAAAAACTTCAAGCATAATACTCATCAAAGTCATTCTCTAATTTTATAGCTAAAAAAAATACATAATTTTGCTACTAGAACCCAAGAAGAAAACAAAGATTTGAAATACAGCTTTCTTCCTGGCTAAAGACAGCATTACCATAAGCGCAGTTCCCATCAGAACCAGTAAACCTCCAGGAGGATTTAGAAGTGGAGACCTGAGAGAGCAGGGCTGAAGAGTGGCCACTGCCAATGCTCTGGGGAAAGAGAATCCCTTTGAGTTGAGTTGTTTTATTTTAAATCATTATTTGTATCATACTTTGAAAACTGGTCTCAAATGTTTTTAAAATTCATTTAATTAAACACAATCTTCTTGAACCACGCCATATAAATGCATTGTCTGTGTGAGCAGAACATGAAGAGTGAGACCTCCACAGCATCAGTCCTGTTGTTACCACTTTCAGAAACCAGCGGAAGTGCTATGTCAGAGCCAAAGATCAACAGATGCCATGTTTTCTCTTCTCACTGACTCATTTTTATTTATTTGCAGAAATAAAAAGGGAGACATACCACTATTATCAACTCACATTTTTAGGAAAAAATATTTACTCCATTTATATATTCTCTCTCTCTCTCTCTCTCTCTCTCTCTCTCTCTCTCTCTCTCTCTGTGTGTGTGTGTGTGTGTGTGTGTGTGTGTGAATGTACATCACTATGTGTGTGAGTGTTCCTGGAGGCCAGAAGAATGTTTAAGATCCCTAGAGCTAGAGTTACACATGGCTGTGAGCCACCTAACATGATGCTGGGGAACCAACTATAGTCCTCCATAAGGGAACCAAATACTCATAACTGCTGAATCAACTCTCTAATCTACTATCAACTTATTTCTTTTGGTGGTATTTGTTGTTGTTATAAATTAAAAAACAATTGACACTGAAGATAATGCATCAGGAGCTGAAGAGATGGCTCTGTGATTTAGAGCACTTTCTGGTCTTGCAAAGACCCAGGTCTGGTTCCCAACATCCACATGGCAATTCACAATCACCCCTAACCCCAGTTCCATCAGATGCACTTGCTGAACTCAAAGGGGACCATGCACATAAACAGTGAACAGACATACACATAGGCAAACACTCATATGCATAAAATAAATATAAACAAATTATTAATGAAAATAACTTATCAAAGGACTTGCTGATACACAGCAGTACTGGCAGGGCTTCAGATCTTGGCCTCACTCAGAAATCAAAACTGTCTCTGCCAGTGCACTCTCATGATTTATAGAGTTGAATGGTGGAGTTAAACATAGGGCGAATCTTATACTCACTTTATTTTAATCTTTGGGGACCTTAAAAACATTTTCCCAGATCCCCGCTAACAGGATTCTATGTGCTGTTGAGGTGATCCTTTTATGTTAAAGTCTATGACCAAGGTTGAGAGCTGAAACCTTATATTGCTTCCACACAAACACTATGGTGTAAAGAGAAACTAGCCAGATAGACCTAAAATAATGAATAATTGTAATATTATGGAGAAAATCTGCATATGAAAAAATTAGGATAAATCTTTTGTTGACCATATAAAAGAATGGAGGATTTTTGTTTTTAGGATCTCAGTTGACTGACTCTGAAGAAAAGAGAACACAAAATTCTACAAGTGGTAGAGATGGAAAGCAACACAGTGGCTATAGAAAACAACTTGACAGTTCCTTAAAAAGACAGAGAAGAAATATGATATGATCCAGGAACACCACAGAAATAAAAGAACTACACACAAACACTTACATACATACTTGTTCAAGGATGTTTATACTAAATATTGCTCTCACAGCAAAAATGCCAAAGAAACACAAATATTGATCAGAATTAGAATATACAAAGTAAATCTGGTAGGTACATATAATAGAATAGTATCTGGCCTTGAAAAATGAAATCTGCCACATGCTATCCCTAGGGAGAATGTACAACACTAAGTGCAAAAAGCAAATCACAAAAAGAAAAAGGATGTGACTCCAACTGAAAAGTAAGTAGTGTAGCCAAAATCAGATGCAGAAAGTGGGCGAGCGCCAGGGATGGAGACAAGAGCGAGCAGGGATGCTGCTGTTTAATGGACACAATCTAAGCTGGAGAAATGGAAAGCCTCTGGAGTCAAATGGTGGGGAGGGCCTCCCAATAAGCACTGGGGTAAGTACTTCCAAACTGCACAGCCAAGAGAAGTAAAACGCTCCATTTTAAGGTAGGCACGTGCACGCGCGCACACACACACACACACACACACACACACACACAATTTGAAATAAGGAGAAAAGGTCTCCCTCTCTAATCTAGGATAGCCCCTTGCTAATGTAGTCCAGGTTAGACTCAAACTCACTACGATCCTTCCACCTTAACTTTCTGAGTACTGGAGGTATATGTATGAGTCACCTTCTGTGACTTGAAACACATAGACTAATAAAGAGACTGCGAAGAAAGCTTAGTTGATAAAACACTTGCCTAGTCAACTGAAGTCCCAGGCCAGTTAGAGACATCTCCCAAAAAATCATATGTGTGGTTGGTCTCTGAGCGAAAGAGGGGAGGGGAGGGGAGAGGAGGGGAAGGGAGAGGAGGCGAGGGGAGGAAAAGACAGATACACAGACACCTAGAGAAACACACAGACAATGAACTGCTTAAAAACAGGGGATAATAATAACAGAAAAGGAGAATGAAATTCTATAGAAGTCACCTAGAGTCCATGATCTGTTTCTTACAAGTCATACATGGCAGTTAAATTTCAATACAAACAGAAAGAAATGGGACCCAAGGAGCTATGTACAGAATTAGTTCTATGTTGTCCCTATAATGACTGCCAAACAAAACCCACCCCTAAATGAGATGCATTAAACAGCAGACATGGGTCTTTCTTCCCAAAGCTCTTTCCAAACAAACATAAAGCAAGAGCGAGTCCACATGTGCTGTTGGTATTTCATCACTGACTGTTTTGTACAGAACAAGAGTGTTGTTGCCTACACACCATTTCTCAGCATCAACACCCATTTTCTTATGCAATTTCAAGTTTGGTTGGCAGGTCAGAGACATTTTTTCCAACCACAGACAAAACGTCTTTTGATACTCAAAGAAAATGTTCAAGGAAATGTTCCCAATAAAAGACAACAAAAACAATGGCATGTAAGTGCATCAGCAGTCTAAGGAACAGCTGAGGTGACTCCAATTAACCTCGGGTGGGATGTGACAGACAAGGCACTACCAACACACCTAGTCTATGCAGCCAGAGCCTTAGAAACGCTTGCAGAATGCCACAATGCTGGGAAGGAGGCAGGCAGAAACATTTGTTTTGTTTTTTGAAACAGGATCTCATAGCTCAGGCTGACTTTTTTTTTTTTTTTTTTTTTTTTTTTTTTTTTTAATAAGGAAAAGGAGTCAAGGTTTGAGGGCACAATCCATCATAAGAGGGAAACATGAGCAGAGAAGTTCTAGATGTGAGGGCAGGAGAATGAAGTGCACGGTCACATCACATGCACAGTCAGGAAGCAGAGAGGGAATTCTGGTGCCCACCCGTTCTCTCGTTTATATGTAGCCCACAACCCCAGTCCATGGGATAATGCCTCCAAATTCCCAGTAGGTCTTTCCCCCTCTCTTGAACTCAGAACTGTCTCTCTGAGATTCCGGCTCTCATCTAGTTGACCAAGGAAGACTGACCATTATTCTTTCCTCCTCCAAGACTCTAAGCTCCTATCTCTTGTCTCTACCATGACACAGCTGGGATTACAAGCATATGCTGCCACACAAATCGAGTAGAACCCAGGGCCTCAGGCATGCTAGGCCAGAATTCTACCAGCTAACTGAATATAACATCAGCCACAAGAACTGTATTATTGAATCTTCCATGTAACCCTGACAAGCTTTTGTTTCATATACTAACATATGCCATAAAAGGCCTTGATAATGACTATTCCATTTTAATTTCTCACTTCTTTGGTGTTACAGAAAGCTGACTTCTACATGGAATATTTAGTGTTCGAAAATTAAATTCTATCAATTACCTTGAAATCTCATAAAGAGATGATTTTTTATTTAAATATATTTATATGTTTGATATATATAATTTATACATACATATATGTATATAGGTACATATATGTGTGAGTGTGTTTATATGTAGGGACTGGGGGACATAGCTCACAAATTAAGAGCTCTGACTGCTCCTCCACAGGATCTGAACTCAGTTCCCAGCACCAATGTTGAGCAGTTCACAATCACCTGTAATTTCAGATTCAGGGAATCTGATACCCATAAATACTGGTGTACGTGTACTACACACACACACACACACACACACACACACACACACGACCACATAAATAAACATACACAAAACTTAAAATGTGTAAAGCTGTACAATCACAGATGGAGAATGATACACGAAGCGCCAACAGCACTCACTGTTCCAGGCTCCTTAGAGGCACTACACAAACCCTGAAAAGCACCCCCGAGAAGTGCTGCCACTGGCATTCTCTCCAAAGAAGAAACAGACACAGAAACATAAATAATCTGACAAATATCGCAAACATTGCACAGCTGGTTAAGTAGGTGAACCAGACAGTCTGGCTCCACTACACATGGCTGCAACCATTACACACGCTACATGTCATAACCTATTGGAAATAAAGATAAGTTTGATAATGCTTAACAAGCTCTTTAATGGGAACATAATAGAAAATATTTCAGTTGTCTTGCTGATCCTAGTATTATTTTGCTTTTGTTTTTAACTGTAAACCACTATCCTAAAAGTCTATGTGTCTTAGAGGGTTAAACACACAAGTGAATCCTAAATTTTTGGTAATATTCATTACTATTAGGAAAATAGGCAACAAAGATTATAAAGGGCTACTTGTAAAAGCCTTGTGCAGAAAGGCAAGCATGGAAGAACATGGCATCCCAGAACTGAGAGGCAGAAGTGTAAGGTTAGGGCCAGCTTTAAATCAAACAGAAGAAAACTTCATTTTCTTTCTAGTTTCGTGATCAGTATATGAATATACTGATTGGGATTGGTACTTGGCACAATAAGGAAATAAACATATTATCTTTGGAGGACATAAAAGAGCAGGTGACTAATGAGAACTTTCCCAAACTGGCACATGATGCAAACTTTCAGCACATCAGCTGCCCGGGGTTGAAGTGTAGGTAGACTACCCAAAATAATTAGAGGTCTGGAGGAAGCACAGAGTTCATGCTAAGTGTGACTCATGCATCTCACAGCAAAACAAAATCCTCCAGACATTTATCTCTTCCAAACAAGACACTGGGTCTGGCAGCGGCCCACAAGCAAGAAAGAGCACGTGGAAGTCAGACACTCGTGTGCTGGTTAAAAATAAAGCAGCGAGGAGGCTCGTGACGAGCCATGACTCCAAGCTGACCTCTGAGACACATAATGCCATTTATAACATCCACAGAGTTTCAAAATACCTGAAAACAGCAACATTCACAAGATAACTCAGAAGGAAAAGTAAAAGCCACTTGGGAAGTCAGAGCCCCAGTAAGATCTGCTCCCTCTGAAGAACAAAATCCCAAGATGACTGTCACACTGGCTTCAGTGATGTAGTCACCCCTCCCTGCCGTTAGCTCTGTGGGCTGAGTCCACAGGTATGAAGAAGAGACCTACCTAGCCCAGCCTCCCTCCTGAAGGAGAAAAGGCTACAGACAGGCGGCCACGGATACCTCCACCCTGATTCTGTTTGAAAGGTTGGGAAATCAGGGCCCAGAGCAAGAACGCTTTCAGACCCAATTCAGGTCCCAGCTGTTAGGACAAAGAGGCTTTTGTTCCCAAAATATTCTATAAAGAATACACCTCCCCACCCCACCCCCCAGAAGTCAATAAAACAAAATGGGAAACCAAACCCAACAAAGCTGCTATGAAAGTACTAGCACAAGGCTGGGGCCTGGGACAGAGCCTGATCAAGTGTATTTAACAGGGTTTCATTGAGTCACAGCTAATAACCAGCTAGTACTAACAGCAACAAACTGGAGCCATCTGTGATCCATTATTGTATTATTATCATCAGCAACATTTGTAATTTTTTTTAGATTTATATGCATGGATGTTTTGCCTGAATATATGTTAACTACGTGCATACCAATGGAGGTCAGAAGAGAGAGTTGAATCCCCAAGAACTGAAATTAAGATGGTTGTGAACTATATATGAATATATATGAACTATATATGAGGATGCTGAGAGTTGATCCTAGGTCCTCTGTGAAAGCAACAAGTGCTCCCTCCAAACAACTGAGCCATCTCTCCAACCACAGCAACAACTGAGCCATCTCTCCAGTCACAGCAACAACTGAGCCATCTCTCCAACCACAGCAACAACTGAGCCATCTCTCCAACCACAGCAACAGTGTTAAAGCAAATGCAGACTGTCACTGAGTGATACACATCCAGGCCCAGAACTATCAGAGGAACAAGGACATGCCTCATATGTTCAGGGCAGTAGGCAGAAAGCTACAAGGATACGTGGTGTCATTACTCAGGGTTGGGGGAGTGGGGGTGGGGGGTGGAAACAGAGAGAGTGAGACAAAGAGTGAGACAAAGAGACAGAGAGAGAGCAGCAAAACCCTACCAAAGCACCTGACTCCCCCCCCCCCCGCATGCATCTTCTTAGGCCAGTAACTATCTTATACCAACCAGTAACCCACTTACAACCCTTAGCAAGCCCAAGCCTCAGAGGGGCTCGGTTTAGAAACCTGCTAGAATCATGTGCAAATAAATCCATCCTGCCCACTGAAATCACTAATTCCATACAGACTTTATTGAACATTTAACCTGTGTGTGAGGAATAAAAAGGTGACTAGATTACAAAGTTTGAACAGTAAAGATTCCACAAGAAAGGGACAGAAAGAAACCGTGGAAAAGAAGACTCAGGAGAAGAGCTACACATAAGAGAAAGGATTAATAATGAAAACTCAACAACAGTCCCAAATACCACCAAGAGCTCACAATTGAGAAATTGTTCTCTCTAGCCTCATCAGAAGAAAACTGGGGAACATGGAGGGGTCTGAAGCCAGCAGAAATCTAAATAAATATCCAACCAGATTTAGCAATTAACCACACGTTGCAGGTAGAAGAGTTAAAATGTCTTACTTTTTTTTTTTTTTTTTTTTTTACCACAAATACACCACTTCACTGAGTATTTATTCAACAGGATTTACTGGGCCATGGCACTGCTTCTAGACAATCTATGTGTATCGGCCTCTCAGGAGAGAGTGTAACAGCCTCCAATTTCCTGCCTCCTAAAAAGTCTACCAAGTGTGAACCGTTCTCTACAGTCTGGGTGGGATCAGAAAACCACTTCAGACCACAACAGTGCTTAAAAATGGTAAGAAGCCCTTTGCATGATTCCTTAACTTCTGCCCACCAAGGAAGCACTCCTTTAATGGCTTTGAAGGAGCAAGCTCTCACAGTGCAGGAACCGCACAGCGCAGGACTCGGGTATCCTCCAGTGGAGCTCCAATAAGGGACCAGAGACCTTGACACAGCAGCCTATAAAGAACTGCATGTTCCAAAACACACAAAACTTGGGAAAGTCTCCTCCTGGTTACAAGAGACTTCAAATGACATGGCAGCTACCACAACCATCTTAGTGCAGGGTGGCTGAAGAGTACAGCACCCAGATACCTGACTTATAGACACAGCCACATTTGGGTAATATTGTTACACATCAGTAAATAATTAATGCCAAGACTCTCGTCAGGGAGGTTTTTCTTTTGCAGGAGATGGTGATTAACACACATCTTGACAACGTACACACAGAGAAGAGACCTTGGAGCACTCAGCTATAAATGGGATGTCCCTATGAAACCCCTCCCCCCAGAGCTCACAGACAAGTGCTGAAGAGGAGGGAGTAAATTTGCAAGAGCCAGAGATGGCAAACAATTCTAACGAAACAGAGTAACAGGACTGATGTACATATAAACTCACAGGTTGATAGGCGCGACATACATGACTTATACAGGCCCAAAACAACAAAATCTCAGCACTGAGAAAGGTCCCTGGGCATAAAGTCTTGGCTCTGACCAGAAAGATATTTGCAAACTGATAATCTGATAGGAACAGGAAAATCAGTTTACTCCAATGGGTGCTGCTACTGTGAATGGTAATCTCACTCCAGGGCGGGCCTCAGGCTCAGGTGTAGTTGACCGACATAAAAAGACTCCATGTGTGGGTATGTAGGCTGTGGTGTTTGGTGCTTTTCTTTTTGGTTTTGTTTTGTTTTGTTTTGTTGTAACTTTTTTGTTTGTTTGTTGAGGAGAGAAAGAACAGGACGTTCGATAGAAATGCTGGGAAAAAAGGAGGATCTGGGAGGACTTGGGAGAGCCAAAAGATATAATAATCAAAATATATTGAATAATAAATTAAAAAAATAAATGTAACAAAAGCAAGAAAAGGAAAAACTGCGGAACCTTCAGAAATGTTAAACCAATCCATTGCTAAGCACACTAGATTGTCAGGAAAATGTGTTCCTTTTGACAAAGGATCTGGAAGCTTCCCAGACTCTAAGCCTCACTGGGCCTAGGCAAAGCACAGCATGCTTGCAGAAAGACAGTGAGCACAGGAGAAACAGGCCCCAGGAGGTCACCCCACACTCACTTTACCTGAGCTCCGACTCACAGATAGTCTCAATGTTTACAGTATTGGAAATCCATCATGACCAACCACAATACACACACGTGTACATGTTTCAATTGGTGATTGGCAGCTTTTCCTTAGAATTTTAGAACACAAGGGAAGTTCAGAACGCAGTGCATGCCATCTAAATGTGTGTTGTAGCAATTCATTGCAATTCTAAAACCACTGACTATTCACTTCCCACAAAACATTGCATCATTTGTTAATGGGGTCAGAAGAGAGGACTCTGACAAGTGCACAGGTGACTTACCCAGGAGCATGGGACTGGGGCTGCAGGATAACCAAAGCAGGTCAGATCCAGCACAGTTAGAGGCAGGGCAGCATCCCAGAAGGAGGCGGCATTGTCACGGACCTCAAGTAAGAATGTGGGTTTTCACAAGTGCACACCGGGATGGGGAGGATGTGGAAAGACATCCTCCTAGACAACAGCTAACCATCAGTGTACAGTCTCAGGGGGAGGAGCGAAGGAGAGAAACACAGAGAGAAGGGGCACATGTAGGTGTGGTAGCGGAGTTATTCAGTCAAGCTACAGAAAAGACTAAACGGTTGGCCGGCTGAGAAGTGTGTGCTTAAACTACCAGGTGACTATAAAGAGTTTAAACACTCTGGGTCAGAGAAAAAGGCAGTTTGCCGTGTGGCCTGTTGTTGCTGATTCTGGACCTGCTATGTGGGAAACATCCTCAGGGTTAGACTTACAGTGTGGCCTGTTATGATTACAAAGAGTGGGCCAGAATGGGAGCCTAAGATGCTCAATGACATTTCAACGTGATTATGTGTAAAATTTCCCTTCCAAGTCTGCTTCTTGAAGAAAATAAATAACTCAGTGGAAATAAGCCTGTATAAACTCATGAACAGATATATTCTTATTGTTCAAATTTTTGCTTTCCTAACTTCATTGGAACAACTTGTCACAGACCAGATCTCCACTATAAAATGTAATACAGTATAATTTTAGAGCAATGCTCTGAATGGGATCTAATATACATTACTGTAAAGTACCAGAATATCAGATTTTAAGGACTAGAGAATTTGTACAAGTACTGAATTCTATTGAAAAGCAGATGTACCTGATGACAATTCAAAACTGTGTGAGCACAATCAAGAGTCATGTAAAACCTATGGCAAAAGAAGCCAGGCTGGATCTGCCCATGGGCTACAGCTTGCTGACCTCTAATCTGTATTTCGCTCCACTAATTTCCTTTCCCATAAAAGAGTAAAAGGGGCCTCACCAGGATATAATTACATCCATGTCTTACCAGAGGTTGTGCCTTATACAAGGCACTAAACCAAGTTTATTACCTCCAACTTAACAACATCCAGAAAGTAGATGAGAAAAACACACAAAAGGAAGCCTGTCTAGTTGGTCTTCAGAAAGCCTCTTTTATCCAATACAGTCTCTCCCACAGCCTTAAGCCACTCATGTGTACGCACACAGTCTACCTGGCTCTGCTCTATATTCTGAAGGGAGAGGCAGGAAAGCCCCTGCCCCTGGGGAACAATGTCTGTGAGGAAGCCACATAATTAATAAGGGGGTACACTGACAGAGCTGTGCAGAAAAGAGAGAAACAGGCCTAGGAGTGCCAGCGAAGAGGGAGCAGGAGGCATCAAGTCTCGTGAGGGAGTTAGGCCTGAACCAAAGAGGGGAAGATATTCCAGTGGCACTCTTCCAAAGGATGGCCTACTCTAGGACAGCTCCTGCACCCCATCGCACCTACACCACTACAGGCTACACTCGTGCTTCTCCCACTTTGAATCTATTACCTGTTCCATACAGCCTTCACCATGCCTCCACCAAGTTGATTCCCAGTATAGGGTGAATAAAACCAAGAGTGGCAATGACTCCCAACTGCTTTCCTACCACTGTTGCTCAGCACTCCTACACAGTGGCCTCCTTGCTACTCCATATCAAAGCAGCTTACCAAGACTTTGTTTTGATTTGGGACTCTAGATTCCAGACACTGCCTCCACTGACTGCCACCATTACCACCACCACCACACTTCCTTCACATCTCACACCCATGACTCCATCCAAGACCATTCTTAAGACTTCTCTGTCCCTTGGGAAGGACAAGCTCCAACTTGTTGAGCTGCCTGCAGGTTTAGCAGTGTGCTTGAGGTTCCTAGCTTTTGTAACCCTTGCTGGGGTTGCCTTTGGTCATTCAACTCTCTTTGAATCATTTCTGTTCCTCTAAGTAACCCATCACCATATTCCTGTAGGCAACCCCAATAAAGCTCGTTGGTTCACAAAGTTAGACTTTGGTGGTATTTTGGTCTGTCATGGGCTTCATATTGGGGATGAGTGTGTGTTGCCTCTCCCTAGGAAAAGTTTTGTCTCACAACAGACTGTCTCCTTANAAAAAAAAAAAAAAAAAAAAAAAAAGACTTCTCTGTCCAAAATGGTTCAAGCCCTTGCTCTGTAGCTCCTCGGACAGCTCTACTGATCGTCTTTACACATGCAATTGCCTTATGTTCTCAGACAGTAGTTGTCTGCTCATTAGTCTGCCTCTGGAATTTAAACTGCATGGAGACAAGGGCCGCATTGACAGCACAACCTCTAATGCTTCCCCACACAGGAAAGCCTCAATGCACATTTCTGAAGGAAGTTTTCAATTACTTAGTGGATAGGGCATGTTTTAACAAAAAGGAATAAAGTTGCTGAATAAAAATTTGAAATGATTGGGGACAGCAGAATTCTTTCACAAAAAAGATGGAAAGCATTCCCAATGTCACACGGACAGGAAGTAGCCAAGCCAGTATTCACATTAAGACAGTTGGAAACTAAGACCTCATAGCTCGTCAGTAACCTAGTGAGGCATGGCCACATTGAACTGGAGGGGGCTCTATAACCAGCCTGCCTAAGTCAAGTCTAAACTATCCCAACACCGGATTTGCCTGCCGACTTCCTGGTGCTTTACAAAGCTTTGTGATCGTTAGCAAAATATGCCTCATCTTTACACTTGGAATAATACTAATCCTTCATCTCACAGAGATGGCTGGAAGAATAACCAAGTTAATATCTATAAATCTCCTTAGAAAAAGGTAAAACAGGGAAAGTGGTCACTGGGAGACCCTGATACATGAAGAAATCAAAAAGCTTTGAGGCAGGAAGACTTGAGTCAAAATAGTTTAGTTACCGTAGTTACCAAAGTAGAAGTTCTAGTGAGACCAGGCAAGTGATCAGAGTCCCACACCCTCTCCATGTCAGGACCTGGGCAGCTCTGTGTGGGACGGAGAAGACCCCACACCTGCACTTTGCTAGGCTGACAACCCTTCGCTTTGGGGACTCTACAGAGCACTAGCATACAACATGAACACACTCTTGCCAGGAATCCACAACTCCCACAGAAGGCCACACACGACTGCGGTCATGGGTAGAAGGCAGTCCCAGGTGGAAGGAGCCTCTTCCTGCAGGGTCAACAAGAGTTGCTAAGCAGCATCAGTATCTACATGTGGCACCGCTGACAGGGGTTGGCACCACAGTCCAACCCTTCTGGCTGAGGGGATGGTGTATATGGTAGCTTTTTGAATGATTCAGAAAATATTACCTAAAGTTTTGACAGTAGATATATTATATCTCTATAATAAAAATCTGCTTGAAAGACTTAAAGGTCATACACATTAGAAATTGCTTTGCTTTCTGCACTCACTTTCAAGTACAGAAAACAGCCTTATTTGTTTACTAATTAACACTTTAATCTAATACAAGATAGATGTATGTAAAAGTGCTTAGATCGTCTCACAGCCGAACAACTGAAAGTCAAAAGCTGGCTGAGGAGATGTAGAGCAAGGGTGAGGACCAGTTTAGCCATCAAGGGAACAGAAAGCAGAGCTCCTAGTGAACAAAAACAAGAATACACATGCCAATGCAGTGGGTAACTGCACTGCATCTTTAAATACTCTGAGTTGTTATACAGACAAAACAAATCTACAAGGAAGTACTGTACAAAAAGTGTTTTTTACAATACACTAGCTATTATCTGTATTATAAATGAAAAAAACGTTTGCTTCAGCCACTTGGAATTTTTAGGACATCCCAGAAGGCACTTATATTAGCTGAAACTGTTCATTAATAGAATTTAAAATATTCAAAAAGGGGGGTGGATAAAATAGCAGACACATAGCCAAAAGTTGACAATAAAGTATCTGAGCTCTGGGGCAACAGAGAAGAGCAAGGGAAATGCTACGCTGCAGAAGCTGTTGTGAATACCCACACACAGCAAGCAACTAGTGAAGTGCACGTGACTCTAGTTCAATCAAATGAGTGTTAATTTAAACCATAAACTAATCAAATCATATATATCATGTACAACTAGAACAACACAAATGCTCCATCTGTTAAGAACACACAGAGAATACAAGATTTTAAAAATTCTTATACAGCCTACATCCCAACTGGATGAATACTCAACATGTGGCACAACAGGAGAAATGGAGAGGCTCTCTCACTGAGTCCTGGGCTACAGCTCCTCAGTGTACCCTCACAGCCACAGGGTCCCATGCACGCACATGCACATGGATGCGCGTGCACACACACACACACACACACACACACACACACAATCTTGATGAGACATATGCATAAAAATCAACTTGTATGCGTTTGCAGGAACTCTTAAATGTTTCTCTATGTTTAATCTGTGTTCTGCTAAAGCCGATTCTCCCTCTAAAGAACGCCTTACAAAGCAGGAGTCATGACTAACTTTAGCCAACCTCTGATTTCAGTGGTTGTGATGCAGAGCCAGTTTTACTGACTTCTACAAGAGATTGAGCTACTGTTTAAAACAGCACCTGAGAGTACACTAGACCCCATGTCCCAGTCCCCAAACTGCAGGAAAGAGGTGGGCCCCTGCCACTCTGCCCATTATATAGTCTCCAGAATTCACTTCAGGAATATGTCCCAGGAGAACAAGCTAACAACTGATTTGAGACATGTTGGCAAGAGACTGTAATCTAATTCTGGATTATGATACTTCATAATGTTTGGTCCCACAAAACCAAACAAGAGATGCTGAAAGTTATGAAGTGAGCAATCACTGGGAAATGACTAAATAATACCAGGAGAACACCTTCAGAGCCCAGTCCCACACTACCAGCAGGAAGCTTACTTGAAAGTCATAGACAGTATTGATACAGTATAGCACAGACCTACACAAACATTCTCTCTCTCTCTCTCTCTCTCTCTCTCTCTCTCTCTCTCTCTCTCTCTCTCTCTCTCTCTCTCAAAATGAGCATTGTGTAATCTCAAGACATGGAAGTCAGATTAATCAATCAGTTCAGCCAAAGTTACATAAGATCCTACAAAAAAAAAAAAAAAGAAGAAACCACACACACACATAAAACAACAACTAAACTTACTTATTGAATCAAATCCTAAAACTCCTCAGAAACAAATAGTGAATGTGTAAATAGTGAATGTGTGCTGAGCTGGATCACACCATCCTAGCAGTGCAAACAGTGCAAATGGTGGGTGAGTGTGCTCTTTGGGGTGTAGGACAACTATCCACGCCCATCACATGCCACTCCACAACATCTGTCCACATCTCTAGCAGGACTATGTGGAGACAGGGTTTCCTGAGGAAGGCCCAGACTGTGCTGAAACTTGCTATTGTAACCCATACTGGCCTTAAAACTCTTAATCCTGATACTTTAAACTACTAAGGGCTGGATTACAGGTGTGTGTCAACTATTTAGTCTAATTGTGTGTGGGGTGTGTGTGTGTGTGTGTGTGTGTGTCTAAATATCCTGAACTCATTTAATATCATACAATATAAAGGTTGCAAAAAATACAAAATGTATTGTTCTTAATCTGAAAAATAAGGAAAACTTTAAAACTATAATCTACTATGAATAGATAGTACATGAATGACAATTGACTTAAAAGCAATAAAAACTAAGCAGACTCCTATTGAAATGTTAAGAAGTGGGTTTGTAGACAGAATGATGTTTATTTGCATCTCTAACATGAAACTATAAAGATGCAAACTCAGAAAGCTATAACATAAACTCTAAGTCAAACTCTGCCAGTAACTATCAGCAATTGTATTTTCTCTTTTGCCTTCATTTCTTAATACATTCATTAAGTTTTAAGAATTAAAGAGACGTCTACATGTAACATGCCACAGTGTGTAATTCCGATTCCCTCCTGACTCCCCCTGCCCCCACTCTTCTATCTAGGCTAAGGAAAATTCAACACAACAAGGAACAATTAACTCCCATAATATAAGACAGCTATAGACTCTTTCAAAATTAGCACTGGAGATTGCAGATAGATAAGCATGTGCTCAGGAAACAGGGCATGTCTAAGGGCATGCAGTTGAAGTGAAGGAGGACAAGCTTGCAAACAGACGGGTGAGGAGAATTTTGCTGAACAGACAAGCAAGACACAAAGCCATGCTGTCTTAGGCTTTTCTGACACAATTCAATTACTACTATTGACATTTTATGATTCTTAGATTTGAGTTGGGAAAGAATTGCATTCACTTTACTCACTGAAACACATAAATAATTTTAACAGACGGTGGGACATAGAGTCTTCTAAAACTGATGAGGATGTAAGTGGTAAGGAAGTTTGGTAGGCTCTGGTTTGCTTTTAGGATGGTGTTTTGTAGACGAAGAAAGAAATCTGTGTTAGTAAGTAGCTGGACACTATCACACCCCAATAGTCACATGGAGCAGTGCTGAGGTAATCTACCAGCCATACTGGTTTTGCCCTAAGTTCATTTTCAGAAACAAACATACACAAAATTCTTGAAAAGGACAGAATAAGAACTGGCCATACAATACTGTACTGGAGTAGATTGCATTTCTCAAAAATCCATCATCTACCTGGACCCTTCTTTGGAGGTACTGCCATTGTGGACAAAATCTAGTTTGGGTGGGGTCACTCTGGAATTGAGTAGATCCTAATCCAGCGACTGGTTTTCTTAAAAGAATGAGAAATCTGTACAGGGACATAGAAACATAAGGCCAAGGAAGATGTGCACAGAGTTAATCCATCCAAAGGCCAAGGAAGATGCAAATGGAGAGTTAACCTACCTGAGGCCAGGAAGGGGAAGCACCACCCATCAGCGTTAAGGGGAGGAAAAGGGGACTCTGCCTCAGACACTACGGGAAGTGTGGCACTGCTGCATCTTTAGTTAGAGTGCCCAGACTCTAAACCTCCTAGGAGTGCCAATTCTAAGCAACCCAGCTTGAGATTCTGGGTGTTCACTGCCCTTGGACAGTAACTCAAGGATGTGCTCAGAAATCTGATCTCGGTGGTGCTGCAATGAACGTGTCACTGCACGCACACTAGCATATGAGGAGTTACGAAGCAACTGGTTGATTTTTAGTCTACTGTTTGTACTCTTTCCAAATTTACAAACCCTTTCTCAATAAACGTGTTTACTTTCATAATACAAACAAAAGCCAATAAAGATGACTCCATTAAAAAAAAAAAAACATAAAAAACTGACCAGAGTTAAGTTAGTCAGGAAGCAAGGCATAAATAAAAACATGCAAAAATAGAAAGGGCAAGGAATGAAGATCTATCAAAACACTCATTTTTGCTAAAATAAGGGATATTACACCACCTTTTATAGATGATTTTGAAAATCAAGATAAAGTACATAATTTCATAGAACAATACAACTTACCAAATCCCCAGAAAAAGGGGGAAAAAAAACCTAAAAATTAAGTTACCACAGTTAAATGTTAAACATTTCTTCTATGTAATCCTAAAAGATGGAATGATATAAAACATACTCCAAACCTTTCTTTTTCTGTCAGATTCAAAATTCTGACAAAGAAACCTGTAGGAAAAGGGGAGGAGACAACACCTCAATTTTTAGGAACATCAATATAAAAATACTAAGCAAAACATTAGCAAATAGATTTGGGTTGTGGACAAAGAAAGAATGAGAGGTAATCAATCTTTCCTTCCACAATAAATAAAAAGGACAAAAATATGCAAAGTAATTTTCAGATATTGGACCAAACATAAACAATGATAAATAAATAAACAAACAAACAAGACATGGCATTGAGAAAGTGAAAAACAGTAAGCAGGGCCAGCTTTTCAATTCTCCCATGTGCTCTATGCAGACACTTTCCACATCTCAGTGTATTTATTTAGATGTATCCAAAGGAGAGGAGGCAGCTCTGGTAGAGAAGAGTTGGGCACCACCAAGTCTAAGTGCATAAGAATCTGCAGGCTGGTGCTTGTAGGGGAAAAGAGCTTTAAAGAGCTGTGGATACCACAGCAAGTCTCTTATGGACTGACCACCCTGTACCCATGAGGAGTTCCTTAGCAACCAGAAGAGAAAGCCATTCCAACAGAGGATACTGAGCAGACTCTTCAAAAGCAAATTTATTTGCCTTGAGGAAAGCTAGCCCCCCTCTAGCAGCTCCCCTTGACCTGATAACAGCAATTAAGAGAAAGTCCAGGAGACCAAGGGTTTCCAAGTAACCAAACTCAGACTAAGAACACAATCTAAAAATATTTGGAAGAAAAAAACTAAGCCAGCACCTAACAACATAAAATTTACAGTCTGGATATTAATAAACAATTCCAGACACGAGGAGAAGCAGGAAAACATGATCCATGATGAGGAGAAAAATAAGTCAGCAGGAACAGAATGAGAAGTAACACAGAAGATAAAATCAGTAGACAAGAGCTTCAACAGTCAAACAAATCCCATGTGTTCCAAGTGGTCGAAGAATCTATGAGCAAAATGAGAATGCGAACTGATGTAAAAATATATGTGTGTGTTTAAAAAAGATTCAAGTCAAGCTCCCAGCAGTTAAAAATAGAATAGGAAAGAAGAAAAATAGAGGAATGAGTAAGCCTGAAGCCCAAAATAGAAATTGGCCCTAATGAAATGCAGAGAAAGATTAACAAGTGAATAACAGCTGAGCTGAGGGACATGAAGTAGACCTGCAGAAAGGATCCTTGCAGAAAACAATGCTCAACTTCTTGAACTTGATAGACCATCTACCCACAGAGACTGCGAGGCTTAAGGAACACAGTATAGAAACACCACAAGAAACCACAAGACATGCCACCATTATAATGCCCAGAAACACATAAAGCTGTACAGCTCCCAGAAGAAAATTAAAAACACATTATCTTTTTGTGAAATAAAATTAAAAGATACCTGACCTCTGGTAAGAAACAATGAGCAGTATAAAGAATACAAGACATTCTCAAAGTATTAAAAGATAAAGGGGCTAGGCAGTGGTGGCACAGACCTTTAATCCCAGCACTTGGGAGGCAGAGGCAGGCGGATTTCTGAGTTTGAGGCCAGCCTGGTCTACAAAGTGAGTTCCAGGACAGCTAGGGTTACACAGAGAAACCCTGTCCCGGGGAAAAAAATAAATAAATAAAATAATAATAATAATAAATAAAAAGAAACGATAAAGGGTATTGAGAACACATTGAAAATATTGAAAGTTTTCAAACTACTGAAGTATTAACTGTCGAAAATATTACTTAAAAGTTAGAGTGACAGAAATATTTATGATCTGAAAGAGAGAAGAGAAAACAGACTAGACTACAGGCATGTTAAAGCCTCACAGAGACCAGTGACCCAGACAGGCATCTGAACATACAGAAAGGAATGGAAAGCGCCAGTCCTGATCAAGAATGGAAGGTAAAAGACTACAGCCCTCCTGGGAGAACCTTTTTAATGAATATCCTTCTGTCCAAAGAAAGCATTGCATGGACACATGGCCAGTTTACTGGTGTAAAACGTAGCACAAAAATTTGAATAACTAAAGCAGGAGATGGGGAAATTACAGTAAATTAAATATAAGTCCTTGAAACCAGAGAGGACCAACCAAGGCACTGAGGAAGCAGCAGAGTGACCATCCGTGTCTAATAAAAGGCAAGAAAGAAGCTAAAGCCAATATTACATGAGATCGGAAGATGACACAGCAGGATAAGACTGGAGACAGCTTTAATATATGAAACATCCTAATTAGAGAATAAAACACAGATACTGTCAGATTGGATACAACAAACAAATGAACAAACAAACCAAAAAGCACCATCACATAGAGGCCACACAGTTCAAATTAAAATGATAGGAAAGGACATGTCAGACTCACACCAAGCAACAGAAGTTTGGAGTAACTCTATCACAGAGAAAGCAGAAGTGCAGATATAATCAGAGCTTCACAGTGCCTCGTCATAATGGGCATGAGAAGATTTAACTAATGGCAATAAGAATCCTAACTTTGCAAAATGTAAAATTATAGCTTTAAGGACATAGATATGACCAGAATTGAAAGAAGACGACACTGGAAAGGCCACACTTCCAAACTTCAACATACAGCTTCCCATTACGGAAGAGAAAGGAAGAAAGTAAGTCATGGCAAAGTGAGCCAGAAAAACACTGCTAAAAACTGGATCTAACTGACATTCTTATCAAGAGCCATGAAATAGTCACCCAAACACATTATACTCTGAACAAAACAAGTTTCTCAAAATTTAGATAAGTTGAAATCATGGCTTTCAAGCAATAGAGTATTAAGACAAAAACACAACAGAAGACTATTTTGATAGCTCCTGAGAAGTCTGCAGCTAATAAACATGCTTCTCCCATTACAAGGGCTAATTATGACATCACAAATGGAACTTAAAATAAGTTGAAGTAAATAGAGGTATGGGGATACTTGTCAATTTCTAAAATGTCTACAATGATCATAGAGGGAAACACACAACCTTAAATGTTTTACTGGAAAACAAGAGTAAACAAATAAACCTAAATTCTGAAGATCAGGAAACAGAAAACAAGGAGAACATCGAGAAGAAACAAAAAGTGATCAAAAAAGAAATCTGTATAATGAAAGCTAGCTCTCTGAGAACATGGGTGGGATGACAACGCAGGCAGATCAGCCACACTCAATAGGAGAAGACACACAGACTAGCAGGATGAGTCTTCACAGAGCTGAAAACCCCACAGAGGCAAGTGAGAAGATGTAGGAGGAGCTTCTTACACTCAGAAAAGACAAGGATGTGAAAGAAATTCCCTTGGAGGAAAACAACAGCAACCAAGCAACGTCCATTATATCTATTTAACTCTACATGCAGGTGACTAGAGGTAAAAAGAAACAATGCTACTATAAGCAAATGCTGGAGCCACTTAGTGACTTCATTTAGCCTGGGTTACAGAATCAGCCCATGTCTCCAAATTTAAAACAACAACAACATATAAACTAACCCCAGCCTTCAAGAAATGACAGACCTCTGCTAAACCTGAACACTGACTGCCCCCAAAATAATAAGTGTGCCAGACCCTAATCTACTGAATCCCAAAATACATGAAAAACACTGCGCCATCCCCAAATACAGTTCACATCCATACAACAGTGGTGGTTTAGCAAACAACTTACTAAGTAATTCCTCACAGTAATGACTGAACCAAAAGTCAGGAGATCATCCCAACAAATATGAGAGAGCATTTCACAAAAGTGAGCATTCACTCATGATAAAAAAGAAAAAAATTTAACAAACTCAGAACAGAAGCAAACTTCCTCTACCACGCAAAACTCACAGCATCACATTTAAAGCTGAATGACCAAACCCTTCTACCTGATAAAGAACAGCACGATGTCTGCTCTCAGGCTTCAGGGTCACAATATGGAGGATGGCCCAGCCAGAGCAGTAACTAAAAGAACAATTTGGAGGCACAGGAGCACAGAGAAGGAAGTAGAATTATACACACACACACAACATGACTACACAGACAATCAGAAGCAAACTTTTAAAAAAATAGATTTAAAAGAGGTTAACAAAATGGTACAATAGTGTTAACACACGAAAAACTCAATTATACATAATATTAATGCATATGTGGAAGCCAAAACATTTTAGTCTCATTTATAATATCTTAGAAAATTCAAGTTTTCAGAGTAAATTTGAACTCCCTTCCCAAATAACGTATAAGAACTTTTAAGAAAATTGGTCACTTTTTAAGAGTCCTAGGATTAAAGATAAAAATGAGAAAGGCCTCTGAATGCTGAACTAAAGCAGGAACGGCCCACCCTGAGCGGTGGACCAGATGGGAGCTGCAGCCCAACACTCACAGTTGGGAAACGCTGGCCTGGATGTTGTTTTGGAAAGAGTCCTCAGGCAAAAAGATCACAGATTTCGTTATACTCTACACTGTAAATGAGTGTTTGCTTTCCCTCTGATAAACACTGTGGGTTTTGCAAGCAACATTCATGAAGCCAAAATTCATGAATGTTCTTTGCCTTCAAAAAGAGTTCTGGATTCTACTTCAAGTAGTATAGCTGAAGGGCATATATATATATATATATATATATATATATATATATATATATATATATATATATATATAGTGAAAGAATTGCCTAGTCAACAGGAGAAAGTGACATGCTCCCCTCTGTATAAAACCAAAAGATAGCCTAGCTATAAAGGACGGGTATCTATGTCAGGAGTGTTTCATAACAGAAAACACAGAAATAAGTGATTCCCTTCTACAGAACACAGAACACACTAAGGACCATGCAGTGGATTCTATCACCATCTGATATAATGACAACCCTGCAACCCCATTTCTCTCTGAAATCTGACTCCAGAGCTGTGTAGTGCTGGGTTGGTATTTTTCAATCTTACAATTTAGAGTCATCAGAAAAGCAGGAACCTAAACTGAAGAACTGCCTCCATAAGGTTATTCTGCGGTTAAACCCATGGAGTATTTTCTTGATTAATGATTGATGTGGGAGGGCCCAGCTCACTGTGGGTAATGTCTCTTCTGGGCACATGGTCCAGGGCAGTACAATAAAATAATCTGAGAAAGCCATGAAGAGCAAGCCAGCATGTAGCATTCCATCCTGATTCTGCTTCAGTTCCTGCCCAGGCTTCTCTTACTGATGAGACTATAACGCATAAGCCAAAATAAACCCTTTCCTCACCACGTTGGTTTTGGTCAGTGTTTTACCACAACAACAGACAAGCAAGCATTAACAAGACACAAATTGTCAATTTACAGCTGAAAAATTTCCCCCAAGCATCTCAAACTCAGGTCCAAAGTTCAACTGGCTCCTCACTGTCCAACCTCTTGTTTCTCCTGAAACCAAGACATACAGAACAGTGCTGTGCTGTCTGTGGTGGGAACACCATCCCTGAGAAGACATAAACACACCCCCACACCACTCCTTACAGAGCACCACTAACAAACCAAAGTATGGTTCCAGCAAAGCCAGACTTGAGCCTAAATGAAGAATCACAGGAGCATGGGTGACACAGAAAAGCCATACAACATACTGACCAGAACGCCTCACCCAGCATGCATGGCATCTACCTCACACATGGGTACATGGAGTCTCACCTTCACATCGTCTCCCACTGTCAAGATTCTTAGACACCTCCAAGAACACGGGTCACATAAGATTATGGTAGACACAGACACACACATGGCCAGAAGGTAAAACTGGGAAGCACCGACACATCAGAGGAGGGCCCCTCCCAAGCCTCGCTCGAGGAGAAATCCAGTCTCAGGGTCTCTAGGAAACACTCTGTGGTGAAGAGGCCAGCTGTTACGCTTGGAGGACAGAGCTCTACAGCACTCTGTCACCAGCAACTACAGACACTGGCCACCCCCTTTCAGACAGCCTCCCTTTCTACATCCCATCAGCTATTTTTCTGTAAAGAATCAGTGAATAATTTCCAGACCAGGCTTTCCATGTGAAAAGGCAGGAACCAGGTTATTACCAGGGTACTCAGAGAGTAAGGACCTTCAAAATATTGTAAAACAAATAAAAATACAACTCTTATAAGCCTATTAAGAACAACAGAACTTCTTTTTAATGGAATAATGTTTTACTTAAGTATGAAGATAATACACCTTAACACCAAAATCAATTACATATATATCTCTGCTGTACTAATGTGGCAAGATTTTACTTATTCTGTCTTTTAAGAATGTCTTCATATAGACAGGTAACTGTAAATACTGATGGCATTCATGCCACAAGCCTTACTTGAGCAAATCCATCAGTAGGAAGCCCTTGTAGAATTCTGCTCTCTCTATATATCTTTCAAGATGTCATTTATAATGCAGATTAATTGTTTGTAATGTTGGTTCTGTGGGAAGAGGCAGTTCCTCACTGCACACCTATATGTACTTTGAAATCTAGAAATTGCCTTTGTTCCTGCATAGAGAAGGAAGGAAGGAAGGAAGGAAGGAAGGAAGGAAGGAAGGAAGGAAGGANAAGGAAGGAAGGAAGGAAGGAAGGAAGGAAGGAAGGAAGGAAGGAAGGTAGGTAGGTAGGTTGCTAGGACTGGAGGTGCTGCCTGAATCTTGTAGCTGCTACGAGTCTGGGCAAGAAGCAAGGCCATGGTTTAATGCTGGATGTCCTCAGGGCAGTGGGCTGCTGGACACTACTACATTATGAATGTTGTTATCACAATGATTTTATTGCAATATAAATTCTATCTGCAACTGTCACTTCACCTCGCAATTTTAGATCATTAACATTAAGAAATGCTGATAAGCTTTTGGAAAAATCCAATTTCTTGCCTTAGTGTTAAAAAAACAGTAGTGGAAAGTAGCTTTACTCCATGAGAAACTTTGAATTTTGCACCTGAACTCAAAAATAAATATTTAAAAAAAAACCCAACAACAACAATAGTAAAAAGCCAGTAAAGTGTGTGAGCATACACCTGTACTCCTCAGAAGGCAGAGGAAGGAGGATCATTAGTCACAGGACTCTCTGAGCTGTACAGATTCTGTCCTCCCCAACAGCAAAATAAGCAAACAAATCAATCCCAGTAACACTTTGCCACTGCTGAACTATCTACAACAACTATCCTCTGGAGTAATATGCAATTACCCAGCTTTAGTTCTTAGAAAAGTTCAGGAAATCAACCATAGGTGAGTCTTTGAAAAGCAAGTGAGGTTTAGCAATGATACTACTGGTTCAAAGTAGATGAAAGGCTCAACTCTTATGTCATTATCTACTTATAAATAACACTTGAATTCAAATATGAAGAAAACCAACTGGCCATCCAAATACAGGGCGTGAGTATATGCTGTCACACCTACATGTCATGGATTTATGAATCTCAGCCTTTTAACATGTGCACTTTTACCCTCAGCAAAGGAACAGTTTTAGCAGATTCTGCCTCTGCTTAGCCGAATCTGTGCTTTCTTAATTCCCTTATAACTAAAAAATAGTTTACAGTGAGATCCACACTCTGCTCATCTTCATTCAAACGCAGAGAGTAGGCTGTGGCTATGAGAGAGAGAGAGAGAGAGAGAGAGAGAGAGAGAGAGAGAGAGAGAGAGTGTTAGTTGAATTCACACCAATCTCCACCAAGATATGCAGAGGTATGATGCGCATGCGGTCTACAGAACAAGAATACAAACACACAAAGCTCCTTTCCAGGGGTCCTGACATCACACACAGGGTCAGCAGATCAGCACAAGTCCTCAGTGCTGGGAGACAGATGCACATATGGCAATCATCTATTTCAGCAAGCAGCTAGAGCAAAACAGAGGTGAAGCCTGGAGCAGCACGGGCATGAGCTTTGAATTCTGTCTCAGAGATGACCCCAATGGACAAACTCCTTCCCCAGCAGACACATGCAGCCAATATTTATGCCCAAGACAGTCCACTCAAGAGTCAGTCAAGAGATTTTACGTTAGCTTTATCTGTCAAATTGACAGGATCCCTGAAGAAAAGCCCATGTTCAATACCAAAGAGGTAAAACACTTTTATCAACCTCATGGAAATTTCTCCAAGCTGCATTCCCACAAGTTACCCAAGATGTAGCCCACTGTCATCCCCACTAACCTGGCATTCCAGACATGCTCTGCCAAGTCTCTTCTGTGGAGAACCACACTCACTCTTCATGGTAACGCTCCACTGGCACAGGACACAACTGCAAACACAGGGACCCAAAACTGCAGTGCAGATGCCGGCTTCCCAGCACAACTCCACCAAAATTAGACTTTAAATTTTATATAATCTTCATGTATCTCAAACTACTCTTTGATTTCCTTCCTTGGTTATTGAAACACAGCGAATTTCTTAGATTATGAGCAATAGGAAGGCAGAATCCATTCTGGCCTACAGGGTGTGGTTGACTGACCCTCACATGCCTGTCCGGGGATGCCTTAGTCCCAGCTGTGCCCCATCTTTGTTGACTATCACTGACAGAAGCCACACTGCCACTGTTTCCTCACGAGCTTTGAAAGGTCAGAACTCTTCACATCATGGCCCCATCCATCACAGTTCGACTCAGGCTGCCACCCAGTATGCACACAAGATGTTTCAGCTAACTGTTTGGAAGATGGCTTCATGGGCCATAGCCCCCTGTGTACAAGCAGAAAGACTGTGATTCAGAGACCCAGCACCCATGCAGAACGCTAGTCAGGGCCTCCACATGCAGTGCTAAGGGAGACAGAGACAGGAGGCTTGCTTGGCCTTACTGACTGCCAGTCTAGCCAAAATAGCAAACTCCGGGTTCTCAAGAGAACAGAGTGGAACAAAACAGTGTAGGACAAATGGTCCTCTTTCTCCACATCTTTGCCAGCATCTGTTATCACCTGAGTTTTTGATCTTAGCCATTCTGACTGGTGTTAGGTAGAATCTCAAGGTTGTTTTGAGTTGCATTTCCCTACTGTTGAATATTTCTTTAGGTGCTTCTCAGCCATTCAGTATTCCTCACTTGAGAATTTAGCTCTGAATCCCATTTTTTTTAATAGTGTTATTTGGTTCTCTGGAGTCTAACTTCTTGGAGTTCTTTATATTTATTAGATATTAGCCCTCAATTGTATGTAGGATTGGTAAAGATATTTTCTCAATCTTCTGGTTGCAATTTGTCCTATTGACAGTGTCCTTTGCCTTACAGAAGCTTTGCAATTTTATGAATTTTATGAATTTGTCAATTACTGATCTTAGAGCACAAGCTATTGCTGTTCTGTTCAAGAAATTTCCCCCTGTGCCCATGTGCTCAAGGCTCTTCCCCACTTTCTTTTCTATTAGTTTTAGTGTATCTGGTTTTATGTGGAGGTCCTTGATCCACTTAGACTTCAGCTTTGTACAAGGAGATAAGAATGGATCCATTTACATTCTTCTGCATGCTAACCACCAGTTGAACCAGCGCCATTCCTTAAAAATACTGTCTTTTTTCCACTGGAAGGTTTTAGCTCCTTTGTCAAAGATCGAGTAACCAAAGGTGTGTGGGTTCATTTTTGGGTCTTCAATTCTATTCCATTGATCTACCTATCTGTCTCTGTACCAATACTATGCAGTTTTTATCACAATTGCTCTGTAGTACAGCTTGAGGTCAGGCATGGTGATTCCCCCAGAAGACCAAAGTGTGGATATTTTGGTCCTTCTTAGAAGCGGGAACAAAATACCCATGGAAGGAGTTACAGAGACAAAGTGTGAAGCAGAGTCTGAAGGAAAGGCCATCCAGAGACTGCTCCACCTGGGGATCCATCCCATTTACAGTCACCAAATCCAGTCACTATTATGGATGCCAACAAGTGCTTGCTGACAGAAGCCTGATATAGCTGTCTCCTGAGAAGCTCTGCCAGTGCCTGACAAATACAGAGGTGGATGCTCTCAACCAACCATTGGAAAGAGCACAGGGTCCCCAATGAAGGAGCTAGAGAAAGGACCCAAGGAGCTGAAGGGGTTTGCAGCCCCATAGGAAGAACAACAATATGAACCAACCTGTAATCCCAAAGTTCCGAGGGACTAAACCACCAACCAAAGAAAACACATGGAGGAACTCATGGTTCCAGCTGCATATGTAGCAGAAGATGGCCTTGTCAGTCATCAATGGGAAGAGAGGTCCTTGGTCCTGTGAAGGCTCTATGCCCCAGTGTAGGAGAATGCCAGGGCCAGGAAGCGGGAGTGGGAAGAGGGAAGGGATAGGGGATTTTCCAAGGAGAAACCAGGAAAGGGGATAACATTTGAAATGTAAACAAAGATACCATCTAATTAAAAAAAAAAAATGTGCAGGACAACCTACCTCCTCCTCTGGCTTCAACTACACACATATGTGTATATACACCACCCACACCACACAACACATAACCATATACTTACATATCCACATATACCACACACACACACACACACACACACACACACCTCTATTGTATGTGCTGAGCATTCTAATCCAAAATCCAAAACTTTCTAAATGGTGACACAATACCAGAAGTAAAGAATTCTATACAGGAAAGTTGCATCATCATCATCAAAAAAAAAAAAAAAAAAAAATTTACTCAAAAACAGTGAAGAAGCCAGGCATTGTGGCGCACGCCTTTAAACCCAGCACTTGGGAGGCAGAAGCAGGCAGATTTCTGAGTTTGAGGCCAGCCTGGTCTATAAAGTGAGTTCCAGGACAGCCAGGGTTATATAGAGAAACCCTGTCTCAAAAAAACAAAAACAAAAACAAAAACAAAAAACAAAAAACAAAAAACAAAAAACAAAAAAAAAAAACAAAAAAACCACACTGAGTAAAATTTCTTATCTAGTTACACTCCAAAAAAAAATTTTTAAATCTAAAATATCCCTAGCTCCAAATAATTTGAAGAAGCGATACTAAGTAATTCATATAATTTTTAATACTTTCAGGTATTTAGAAAAGTCACGGTGGCCCACTTCTGTAATCGGGGTAGGGTTACAGAGACGGGTGGGTACATAAACTTGCTGGCCAGTCTAGCCAACCAGTAAGGGTTCAGTGAGAAACTTTCCCGAAAGAAGGCGAAGAGTAACATAAGACTTGTGATGCTGACACAGGACCTTGTGGTGGTCTGGACAGGTTTGGCCCCCACAGATTCATGTGTTTCAGCTTGGCTATAGGGAGTGGCACTATTCAGGGGTATTCCTTAGAGAAGTGAATCACTGCACAGACAGGCTTTAAGGTCTCCTGTGCTCAAGTTCAACCCAGTCTGGAATCAGAGCCTCCTCCTGGCTGCCAGAGGAAGGTAATCCACACCTGCTACCTACTGATCAAGATGTAGAATTCTCAGCTCCTCCAGCACCTGCATGCTGCTTGCTTCCTGCCATGATGAAATGGACTGAACCTCTGAAACTGGTAAACCAGCCCCAATTAAATATTTGCCTTTATAAGCATTGCCTTGGTCATGGTGTCTCTTCCCAGGAATTCAAACACGAATTAAGACTGGCCTCAACATACACAGGCACATAAGTACACACAGCTACCCCACATATAAAAATAAAAAGTAAATAGCAGACCTCATTGAATATCTTTAAATATTTATGTCTGTGTGAATATGCATACAGTGTACATGTCCATGTGTACAAATGCAGTGCAGGCCTAAGGTCAGTCTTGGGTGTGGTTCCTCAGGAATGGTCTGACTAATGTGGTCCTTGGGCACAGAATCCCTCAGTGGTGCAGTTTGCTAGTTTGGCTTTGCTGAAGTTCCAGCTGCTCTAGCTGCCTGTCTCTGCCTACTTTGCTCTATAAGTAGATTCTGGGGACAGACCTCATGTCCTCAGTTAATCTATCTCCCAACCTCTCAAGGTATTGTAAAATTAACTAGAAGTCATACTGTGTAGTACTCTCTTGCAATCTCATAACTGAAAATAATGCTTACTTCTCAGGAAAGATAGTCAGACCATAATGATTCTTTGTTTTGGGGGGGGGGGACTGGTTAAATGATACTTAAGGTGGAATTACTTAAAAAGAATAATTAAGAAATTGTCACTTTTATTTTTCTTTCTATGTACAGAGAAGGGATGAAGATGATGTTATATTTCTAGGATTTAAGAATGTTCTACAAGGAAGATCATTTCTTAAAAGTAACTTGACACATTTTTAGGGTCAATAATAAGTATACCAATACAGCTTTGAAGAAAATATTTTATCAAGCATGTTATATAATGATGTGTTGGAAATATTTAATATGTGTAACAAAGAGTCTTGGAGACTGCCTAAAGTCATCTATGATCTCCCTAAGTCCATGAGGAAACGGAGTGGGAGATCAGGAAGGGAGTACACCTTCTCCTCTCGACTAAGCAAATACAGCACACACCGACACTTTCTGGCATCCCGAGGAGTTGCTGTATTTGCACTGTGAACATTACAGGAGCAGAAGCTAGCTTACAAGAATTTTGCAGATGAATGCAACTATAAAAACAACACACATCTATTATTTCTAGAAATTTCATAAAATCTGAAAAAAATACATTGAAGCTGTCATATCTGATAAAGTACTTAGAGCAAAGAGTCAAGGGGGTCTACAATCGAAACATAATTCAAAAGAACAACAGGCACTGAGGGACATGCAGAAACAGATGGATCAATAGACCCAGGACAATAAATATAAATGACAGGAATGTACATGGTGAATGTACAGTGTCCACTGAAAATCCTTTCTCCGTTACTGTTTGAAAATTTTCTTAACTTTTAGAAAAAATTCAACAATTGCTGCACTGTCATATGCAAGCCTGAAGGTTCATCTTGGAAGATGCAAAATAAATTCCATCCATTCCCTTCATCTTGAAGGATGAAAAATAAACTACATCCATTGCCTCTGTCTTTGGGGACCTGGATCCTGCAGCCATTTTCAAGGGATATCACACTGGCATCTGATGGCACCGCTGTCTATTCAACTCTCCCTGATTCTGATTTTGGAAGATGCCCTTCCAGGATTTTTCATTAACATTTCTGCTACATTGAAAACCTGATACTTTCTGGGATATGGAAAAAGGACATGAGCATCCCCACTAATTGATGGAGGTCCACATTTTTCATTGTGGTGATTAATGAATTAATAATCAAATTAATAAACTAATAATCAAAAAAATTGTACTAACTCTGTATACAGGGAAGCCTACCCAGATCCCAAAGAAGTAAGGTAAGTAAGTCCCATGCTTAAACTCCAGCTGAGGGGACTGGGAAGCAAGTAGAGAAGAAAGGAATTCATAAATATCACTTCTTAGACCAGAAGTTTTTAATGAGTCCTGAATACCTAAGAGTAAATGTGAGTTTCAAAGATTCTGTGACCAAAATCAAAATATATAGAAATATTTTAATTTCACTGTTTTGGTAGTGGGTGGTAAAGGAGAGAGAGGAACGTGTTTGCAGTTCTCTCTCTCTCTCTCTCTCTCTCTCTCTCTTTCTCTCTCTCTCTCTCTCTCTCTCTCT
>NC_034605.1:33209173-33248038 GCF_900095145.1 Mus pahari
CCATGTGGTTGCTGGGATTTGAACTCCAGACCTTTGGAAGAGCAGTCGGGTGCTCTTACCCACTGAGCCATCTCACCAGCCCTGCAGAAGTTCTCAAATTAAAAAAAACAAAAACAAAAACAAAAACAAAAACAAAAACAAAAACAAAAAAACAACTGAATAAATCATTAATTGAAAAGGCAATTACACATGTAGGAACATTAACAACAAGGTGTTAAGGAGATGCCATCAGTAACATGTTGATAACGCAGGTGAGCTAAATTACCTGGGAAGGCAAATGGCCATACTGGCTCTAATTTTCGCTGCACCCATAGCAAGCACTCAAGATCATTAGTCTGAATTCTGAATGGCAGTGGTAAAGACAATCAGTTAAATATGTGAAACTAACGATTAAAGGCACGTGGCCAAGGAATATACAGTGTTATGACTCGAGTATGAAATGTCTCCCACAGATTCATGGACTGGACAACTTGGTCTGCGCTGGTGGTGCTGCTTGTGGGTGGTAAAGCCTGGGCATGAAGGAGTGTGCTAGGGACAGCAGCACAACCCGACTTTCAGTTCCCTTTACAGTTGACAGTCAGATGGGATATGAAGAATTAGCAACCTCGAAGAGGCAGAGATGCTCCAGCCAGGATGCCTTCCCACCAGGCAAACAAGGCCCGCCTTTCTCCATCAGCTTCTGTGTTACCTGAAGTGCCTAGCATGTGCTATGATCTGCCTGGAGAATACACACACACCACAGGGTGGGAGGTGGATCCTCCAGTGGCCTGTGACCACCAAGATATGTAGCTCACCACTCTCTCCTACCTTATAGATACATTCATCACCATTCTGATGTATCTGTTCTCATATTCTAAGGAAAATGTCAGGAGAATAAATGAAAATATGAAATTAGTTTAGGGGAAAAGCTAACACCAAAAGATAATGCAATGATAATATATGTAAAATTTTCTATTAAATAGCAAAAGAATTCAAGAAGCCAGGACTTGGCAGTTTGAGAAGTTTCTCAGAAACACAGAGGTTAAGTTTAAAGAAGTGATTCCACAGTGCAGTTAGCTATAGATGCGGGCTTAAAATAAAGTACAAATTAATAAACTTCCTCTCTGCAAAACTTAGCAGGAAACATAAAGGGGTCAGTGACACATTTGCCTCAAGGGACAGACAGCCCTCTGCAACATGTCCCCTTGTAATCAGATGCCAGTCTTGCCCCTCACATCCCTGGGAATGACACAGTCCTGATTTCATTCTGCCCAGAGGAGGCAATACTCTGTTCATCAGTGAGGACACATCCCATGAGCTTCTCCTACATTTGCCAACTGGTAAAACTCTCAGCTCAGCGCCAGCACTCAGACCCAAACTCTCCTTCAGCTCACTACTAGCCTTCCCACTTGAATTGCGGACAAAGATTTCTTTTCTCTTCAGGATATATATATATATATGCCAGAACAATTAATGTTTTTGAAATCTTTATTAGTAATACTGGTGTTTTGACAGGTATAGAGTTGAATGAACTCATCACAGATACAAATGCATAAAACCAATACCAAAATAAAGCTACTGAAGAGTCCCCTCACTCCAGCGTGCCCTAGCCCACACAGGCTGTTGAGAGTTATAGGTGCTGCCTGCCCTGAGGCACTTCCAACCACAGGAAACCACTGACCACTTCTCGGCTAACACAGTGTGGTCCTTGAGAGATTGTCATAGAGATACCTGATGGGCTTCCTCTTCATAAGGCTTTCAAGATCAATGCAGAGACAGTAACACCAGCACTCACTCTAGATTGTGGCTCAACAGTACTCAATCTGAAAGAAAGTCGTTTACCCAGTGATCCCACAAAGGACACAAGAGCCGTTTCCAGCTTACTGCAATTGAGACAGAGCTATAGGAAAGTTTTTTGTTGTTTTTTAGCATTTCCTGTATGAGTACTATATTTACATAATTTCCCTTCCATCTCCTCCTTCATCTCCCCTCCTCAATTCCCTTTCAAATGCATGTCTTCTTATCCTTAACTGTGGTTACATATGAACATAGACATAAATTTATCAATCCAACAGGCTGAGTCCCTAGTGCTGTTCATTATGTGTAAGTCTTTGGGGCTGCCAACTTGGGGGTGAAGAAACTGTAAGGGGAGTCTCTCAGAAGCCACTAAATTGCTGTAGCTCAGCATAAAGTAGCTGAGCTCTAGATTCACTCCTCTTCCACTTCTCTTCAGAAAATAGCAGGCCTCCCAAGAATATCAACTGAGCACAGCATAACAAGTTACACTAAGAACAAGCACAAACTCTCATATCAGGGCTGGGCAAGGCCACCCAGTAGGAGGAAAAGAGTCCCAAGGGCAGGTGAAAGGGTCAGAGGCACCCTGCTGTCACTGTTAGGAGTCCCACTAAAACACCAAGCTACACAAGCATAACACATATGCAGAGGGCCTAGCACGGACCCATGCAGGCTCCATGGTGCTGCTTCAGTCTCTGGGAGCCCCTGGAAGCCTTCCTTAGTTGATTCTGTGGGAGCTGTGCACCTGCTGTTCTCTACCCCTCCGGCTCCTACAGCTCTTCCTCTCCCTCTTCCTCTTCCTCAGGGTTGCTTGAGCTCTAAGGAGAGTGACCTGATGGAGATCTCCAATTTGGGTTCTCTCTCATCTAAAGTCTGGCTATTTGTTTCTGATGACAAGTGGGTGTGTTTTAACACTGCTGAGATTTCATGGTGCACCTTCCCTGTGATCTAAAAGATACTACTATACAACAAATGTTCTGGCCTTCCCATTCTTTTCCATTTCTTTTGTGGTGCTCCCTGAGGCATAGGTGTATGGCAGTGTTACAGAGATCAACAGGATCCCATGGCCAGTTGTGCTCTGCATTTTGATCAGTTATGGTTTCTGTAATCATCTCCATCTGCTTTCAAAGGAAGCTGCTTTGATCTAGGTGAGAGCTACACTTATCTGTAGTAGAAGGATAAGTATGTAGATAAAAGAAATCATATTGGTTTAGGAAAGCAGCAGAAGTGGGTTCTGCCTTAGGGTCAATGGCCTCACCAGCTATGGGTAGTGAGTGGTGTTAGGTTTAAAGTACTAGGTATGCCCTCCTATTGTGCTGGCCTTAGGTCCAGCTGTTTGATTACCTACAGGATACAGTACCATTATTGCATCTTTTGGGCTATGTGGCTGTTCGGGACATTGTTGTGATGGAAAGGCATATTTCAGCTGGGTAGGGATACTGATCACACACTGTATCACCCTTCAGATACTATGACAGCTAGTCCTCAGAAAAGAGGCTTCTGGGTTAGACCTTGCTCAACTTCTTCAAGTCCTATGTCCAAAGTGCGTGGTGTTTTTAACAACAGGACCGTTCTTCAGTTTCTAGGAGGCAACCAAGGGCAAGGGCAGCACTTTGTTTTGGGAGGCTCACAGGCTCCACTGACCAACAAACTCTAAAGAAGGTTTCCCATACCTTGCACTGGTAATCTATGGCTTTTAGAGGGAGCATTGTAACTTCAAGTTGTATGGCTTCAATTAAGCTATATGTGTGGATACATAGATACACACATACATACACTTATATATACACATATATATCATATGTAATTTTAAGAACACATAAAATTAATATTATTCCCTATTGCTTTTTCAAACATTCTCAACATTATTTATCTCTCCTCCCTCCCTACTTCCCAGTTAAAGTCTCTCGTAGGCTCATTTCCTCCCACATCTCCCTTCATGGCACTTATTCCCTATTCTTCCACATTCTAAAGCTCCAAACACACCCCAAAGTCCCATTCTGCTTTTCTAGTATTTGTGGTTACTACATGTTCCATGCTCATCCTATCTGAAGATTTGGAGCTAGAACACACAAACAAAAGAGAACATGTGTGGCTTTTTTTTTCCTAATATAAACTTACATTTCCTATATCCCATAGTGAAATATGGCCACATGACTAGTACAAGCTTAATTTCATGACAGAACAAATCTGAATGAGAGTAGAAGAGAATGCATGTTTCATATCTTACGCCAGCCGACTGTTCCAAGTGTGCAGTCAAGCTCATGGAACAGCTTAGTTTGGGAATCCTTGAAAGCAAAAGCGATGCCTTTTAGATAACACCTGATGTGCTTATTCCATTGGGATCTCTTCTGCAGATAGTACCTGTTCAGGTCTTACAAACTGTGTTGTTCTTCTGCTATTTTGAAGGTTCTTTTGATATTCTGGATAAAATGTCACCCAACCTGTGGCTTGCTTTGCATTCTGCAAATCAGATGAGTCACAGAGCAAGAGCTGTCACTTTGATGAGAATTATCTTTTGTCATCTAATATATCATGCGCTATGTTTCATATCCAGGAACTCTCTGGTTATCTGCAGGTTGCAAACATGTTCTCCTACACTTTATTCTACAGTTGGTAGACTCTTTACGTTTCATATTTGATCTCTATTGGGCTGAGTGTTGTATACATGGCAAGTTGGAGTCAAAAGCTTCTTTCCCCTTTTCCATATGGATATTCATGATAATGAAAACACTGTTCCCTGTCCTGACCGGACATCTGAATCTCTGACACAAGCCAGTTGGCTGCATCTATGAATTTCTATTTCTGGACCCACTATACTGATTCCTGATGTGTCTGCTCATCACTTCCAAACTGGCGTGCTGAGGCTACTTTACAAAGCCACAATGTGGGTAATATTTATCCAACTTTATTCATTCTCAATGGTATTTTAAAAAATTCTACTACCTCTGTGTTTCTTCTACAAAAAATTAAAAATTCTACTGACACTTATATTCTAATTTCTTTAACTCTACACAAATATTTGAGCATTGGCATCTTTTCTACTTTGATCTTCCAGTTCATGAATGCTATATGGTCTATTCATTTAGGTCTTGATTAATTATTTTTGAATTTTAGGTTTTAAAATTCTAGTACTGTACAATAATTGTAAGATATTTTTCTTAAGTATTAAATTGATTTGGGAACTACTATATAACATAAAAATCTTCAATTACCTTTTTTGTATATTGTACAAAATGCAAATAGGATCATTCTGAGGATTATGTTTTATCCTTGCTACACCCAGAGTTCTGAGAGTTTTATTGTGGATATCATGGAATTATCTATGTCTATAATCATATTATCACTAAACGCTTTTATTTTCCAATTGAACGAGACTCTGTCCTGACATATCTGACTTGAATGCTTTGGGAATAACTCATAAGCCTCAGGTACCATACCTGAATAGAAGGTAAACTCTTTCCTGTCAGACATAGCAGACAGTTCACAGAAAATCACAGTCACTCTACCAGCTCCTCCATTTATCCTTTACTCTTTGAACTTGTATTGCTGTGGACCTAGCAAGCTCCTACATGAATTCATACAAACGACCAGTTAACCATTCAATGACTTCATAGAGTTGTCTTCATAGGATGGGACTGGGGTGCAGTCTTGCTTGGCCTTAACTCTTCCCATTCAATAACCAGTTAACTATTCAATGACCAGTCCAAGTGGCAAACACAGCTCCAAGATCAAGCATACGTATTCTTCATGGTACATTTCAAAGAGTATATATAACCAGTTTACTGTGATCAATTCAGCATAATACCAACTTAGCAAGTGTTCTTACTAAATATTCAATCTATGAACATAAAGCATCAAAACGAAGTAAGTTTAAAGTAAGTCAATCACTTATGGTGTTTCTGAGAAAACTAACATTTAATTCATCTTCAAAGCTATCTGATAAAATGAGTAAGTCAGCTTTTCTCAAACCTATGTTCCAAGAGAATGAGGTGCAGAAGGTAATCAATCTCAGTAACTAATTTTCAGTCCTACCAAACATAATACACGGCTAAGATCATTCCAGATCACCAAAAGGCAATTAATCCACTACAATGAGAGCCTCAGGGGATTCACTCAGGCATCAATTCACTTCTCCCAGAAAATACAAACTGGCAAAGGCTGGAATACAAGGGTAGCACTCCAGAAGCATAAAGACAGACTGGAATGAAAACACACCCTTGGCATCTGGAGATGCCGCCAGGAAAGTGCTTTCATATAGAGCACTGATGTACTGGTAAGTACAGCTGCTACAGAGAGAAATGTGTGAGACTCTCAACCAATGTGGGTGGGGAAAGCCTTGGTGAGTGAAGAGAAGCGAAATGGTCAAACCCAGCAGCCATGGAGCTCCCGGGCAGACGCTCAGACAATGAGCGACATCTCAGATGCCTTCTCTCCTAAATCAGTTTCTAAAAAGATTACTTCGATGGCTCTTATAGTCTGTACATGGATCAGTGGTGAGTTTCTTTGTTTAATGGTAATCTACTGTTAAGAACTTTCCTTACAAAGGGTGATGCCGTGATCTACCAGTTTATTAACAAGTCACTGGGAGTTCATTGGGAGTCATTTTATTGCTATGCCCAGTTAACCACAGGATCTGGAGCTCATGGATGGTATCATATGAGGGTTGTACCTCATGAAGCAGGCTTTAGATCCAATCAAAAAAGTGGTTGCTTATTTCCTTAAGATTCGTGCCGCTGTTGTAACAGACTGGTGTGGGTTCAAAGCTGAAAAAAATTAGTGATTACTTTTCTTCTCTGGTAGCATGACCAGCACCTGTCAGTATAATGAATGCTAGGAGGAAGCACACAATGCACCATCAGCTACAGTTTTACATGTTCTACAACGCAAAAAATGGTATCTTCAACAATAGGGTCTTATCATCAAGTTCTGAAGGATACCAAGTAATACTCCAAATAGCCTATAATGTTTATAAAGGGTCTATCAGACCCCTCTGCCAACAATTCAAAAACGGGTGCTTCATTTCTGATACTGGAGGTTTATCTTGTAACATATGGCATCTAATTGGCCCTTTATTGAATAACTGTATAAACTCTGTGTGTGTGNGTGTGTGTGTGTGTGTGTGTGTGTGTGTGTGTGTGTGTGTGTATGTGTAAGCTTTTACAGGAGACGGTTTCCATTTGGCTCTAGTGTTAGCTATTCCTCCCCATATTTGCTCCTGTACACCATGCTCCCATACCTTAACCCACTTAACCCTTACTGTTCAATTTCCCCCTTCTCTTTTTATATATTATATCCTATTTCTCCTTCCTTTAAATGTTCCTTCTTCTCCCATGGCTCCTTCACTGGTTATTTAATCTCTGTGAGGATTCTAAATAAAACACATATCAAGCTTAGAGCTACCATCCATATATAGAAGAAAGCATGTAACGTTTGTCTAAGTTGAGATAATTGATTCCATTTCCACCTATTTATCATTGAATGTCCTAATTTCATAAATTCATTGTGCATTCTCCAGTGTAAACGTGTAACATTTTCATTATCCATTCATCTATGGATGAATACCCAGGCTGCTTCCACTTCCTGGCAACTGTGAAGAGAGCATCAATGAACACATGCGTGTAAGCATCAGTACAGAAAATCCTCTGGGCAGAGCTGGATTTTGAGATAGATCAATCTTAGCTTTTTGAGGAACCTTCATACTAACTTCCATAGTAGCTTACCGGTTTGTACTCCTACTGAGAGTGAATAAGTGTGCAAGTGTTCCCCTTTCCCCAAAGTTCCACTGGCAGATAATGCCATTTGGGGCTTTGTTTACTTGGGGCCTTGTTTTGTTTTTAGCCTTGGCCATTCTGACTTAAATAAGATGAACTATCAAAGTTCTTTGCTGTACAATGAATTCAAGCATGCCCTACACTTTCTTCTCTAACAGAGTCAAGATACCAGATCTTAAATTGAGGTCCTTAATTCACTTAGTGTTGAACTTTGTATAAGATGAACGATGTGGACAGAGTTTCATTGTTCTATGAAAACCTACCCAGTTTGACCAGGGCCATTCATTGAAAATGCTGTTATTGTATTTACTCCACTGTGCATTTTTATCGAATCAGATGCTCATACGTGCATAGGTATATGTGAGGGTCTTCAATTCTATACCACTAATGAATATGTCTATTTGTATGCTAATACTATACTGACTAGATTGGGTATCTATATCACAACCCTGCCCTCAAACCTCAGGGATATATACAGATGAAGAAGCAGTAAGATTGTAAGAGTCTAAGGTGGTAGATCACCTTAAAAAAATCAATATTCTCCAAACACAACTGAGAAAATACAGAAATTATAGAAACATGTACAAGATTTACACAAAATAAAACCGACACAAGTCTCATCATAAAGGAGGGCAAGTGGCCAGGTGAAGCCTTGCAGAGAAACTCCTGATGTTTCACTGCTATTTGGAAAGTGAAAGTCAGTTTTCTTTCATTCAGTGACACCTAGAATATCAACCACACTCCACGGCAGGCCCCATACTTAGGAGTAGTTGGCCAAGGCAAACAGAATTTGATGTTTAGTTTTCTTTTTAATAGAAAGAGAATATGAAATTGGGTAGGTGGGGGGAGGGGGGATATAGGAGTTGGAAAGGGGAGATTAAATATAATCAAACTACATTATATGAAATTATCAAAGGATAAATGAAAACATTAGTTTAGAAAGGAAAAGGATCATCTGGCCGTCTGCCTCTTTAACGACCAAAATTAATGATCACAGCGATACCTCCTTGTATTTGGAACTCCACTTCGATGTAAGTAACAAAAAACGTAGTTTTTATAGTGTCATAAAGACCATAAAACTTAACAAACCACCCATTTATCCCTAAATTTCTAAACATTAAGGTGAACCATGGTTAACACCAACTTCTATTTCTTAAGAACTTTACACTCTGGAAAGCAAGGACACCAAACTCTGAAGTGAACTAGGACATTTTCACTGAAACGGGGACTCCTTCAGCTTCATTGTTTACGTGGAAAATTTAAGTTTCTAGAATCCTTTCTGCCTCTAAAAGTCTATGAATATGTGCATTTTCCAAAAGGATTTGTAATTATCCAAGAACAGATTCATATTAAAGAGGTGTGTGGGCACTTGGTATTTGGTATTTGGCCATGGGGCTACAAATAATAAAGCGACTTATTAAATATTTTGTAGAATCCTTAATTCAAAGGAGGGTTTTTTCGCCTCTAATAAAAAGGCCTTAGAGCAATCTCATTAATTGGCTAAAGATCTTAAGCACTATAACCCATTAATAAAAAGCTCAAGTCACTCTACTCTCATTATGTGAATTGGTGCATTACTCTCGTACCCATCCAAACACTTGCTAAAGAAAGAATGAAAAACCTACATATTTACAGGTGAAGTCCATCAATTCAAGTAATTCTTTCTCATCTACTACAGCAAACCAAGGAGGTATTTAATAAGATATGGCTATATAAAAGACAGAAATTCAAAAGGAAAAAAAAAAGACTAGAAATGCAGAATATGCAAAGGGGGGAAATAAAAAAATTAAGAAGAGAAAAAGAACTTGCCCTCCTTTATGATGAGACTTGTGTCGGTTTTATTTTGTGTAGATCGTGTACATGTTTTTATAATTTCTGTATTTTCTCCATTGTGTTTGGAAAATATTGAATTTTTTAGGTGATCTACCACCTTAGATTTTTTTTTTTTTTTTTTTGGTTTTTCGAGACAGGGTTTCTCTGTATAGCCCTGGCTGTCCTGGAACTCACTTGGTAGACCAGGCTGGCCTCGAACTCAGAAGTCCACCTGCCTCTGCCTCCCAAGTGCTGGGATTAAAGGCCTGCGCCACCAGGCCCGGCACCACCTTAGATTCTTACAATTTAACTTTTAAGAAGAGAAAAAGAATAGAAAATGTATATATGGAAATGCAAATGATTACAGAGAAAAGAAAATGTCACGCAAAAGGAAAAAATTAGGTAATTAGACAATGCAGTCTGATGCTGCTTCAAATAAATAAGCATGTGTGGAGTGCAGGAAAACCTCTGTCTGGCTGAGTCCTGCACACTGCTGTGCTGTGGGGGAAGGTAACATGCCAATGGTCAAATTAAGAAGGAGCAACCTCAGAAAAGCAGTCACTATCGTCTTCTCCTGGTCATCCTTGAATTCAGTGTTAACAGAGTCCTAGATACATTAGTTACACTCCAAATAGAATACTTGACCCAAAATACACCAGACCAACTCAAAAAACTAATCCTTTGAAAAATAACTGAAGAACAAAATCTGGAACTTGAGGTCCATTTGCACACGCTGCCCTCCACTGTGCCACCACGACATCGACACTCCAGAAGTGGACATGAGCTTGATCCCACAGTACAGGAGCCCTCTTTCCTCGTGGGCATTTGTTACAGACAGGCAGCTCCTTTCCCAGGAGCTGGCATTACTGCTCCATGGCATGCTGTCTTCCTGTTGCCCTGACTCTTCCTCTGCACTTAAGTGAGAGGAAATTAAGGCAGGAAAGTAAAAATGAAGAAACAATTCAGAGCACAATACAGACAAGACAGACAGAAGAGAGCTTTAACACTCTTCCACTTTAGAAGTGACATCAAGGGGTTAATGAAGAAGAATAAGCTTAGGAAGCACTGAAAAGATAGTCATCTACATTTTGGAGTAAGAGGAATATGTGATAATGACACTTGGATTCTCACCAGTGGCTCATCATCAAAGAGGGTGCCACTAGGCAGCAAGGTGCTGGGCAGCAAGGTGCTGGATGTCACTACCTCCCAGGCCCAGTTCAGCCATCTTCTATTATTGGAACCCTATTATTCATTCTGGACATGTGTGGTAATTTAAGGAATGCAGCTCAAGCCACATATACATACACAGCAATATTATCACAGATGACAGAGTAAAACCAAAGTTGTGTACCAGTTAGCTAAGACACAGGGTCACAAGCCACTCCAGAGCAGTGACTTAAGGGTAGGTCTTGTTTCATTCAATACACACTGTATCAGATGGCCACCAAGCACTCTGCACAGTAACTGAGTGAGCAAAGGAACAAAAGAATAATTAAATGGATGTGCAAACCAATGAGGAACATTCTGTCGGTGTGTCTGGGTTATCTTTCGGTTACAGGAGCCTGAAGAAATAAGCCCATTCTTGTAGTCTTAGAAACAAAAGGTTCACAAATTTATATACATGTGTGGGGAAAATAAAAGAGAAAATGAACAAAAAAATTGATGAAAATACCACCCCAGGCAGAACTACACATAGAAGGTATTTTATAAGGTACAAATGAACTAAAAAAGAAAAAAGCTCCATACAAAGTCCTATTCTCTCATAAGAATACTTATTTTAGGTTAGCCTTTAGAAGTCACAAAAATATACATTACAACTCACTAAGTCACATATGTTGTTTTAAAACTGAAACCAGGAATTCCTACAAATGACCCTATTGTAAAACCAACTTTCTCAGTGGACTTATAGGTAACACATGCATTCCCCAGAGACTATTTCATCAGATAAAGTAAATGAGGTCTTAACTACATGCATTATTGCCTTTTTAAAAAGCCAAATAAAACATTATGCTATGTCAGGCTTAGAAAAAAATAAACCAACTGAGGCTACCATGCTGATACCATAGTAAAATGAAAGCAAAGTGGTTTTAAAAGTAAATATGGGATATGTATTATTCTAGTGTTAGAGAGAGATGACAAGCCTGCCAAATATTACATGTGTATCCAATTACACATAATTTTGGTTGGGCTACACAAATTTGGTCCTACCCCCTTCCCCTAACCAAAATGGAATAGTAGTTTTCTTGAAGCAATAGAACAATTTACAGAGGGCCTTGATATATCCAACCACACTCATTGATTCCTTGCACACGGAACCCAGTTACATGGACCACAATGTGAGGAGAGACTTGAACAGAAAAATAAGACCACATCAAGGGCCAGGGCACTGGGTACCATCAACAAAAACGTGTGTGATTTAGGAGTCTCATCATTCAAACACCCTATAAAATCACAACATCCTTCCACTGGGGAACCGAACGCACATTAAGAGGTGCCACAAGTTCTCGAGGCTAGCCTCCACATGAACAGGTGACTGTCACCCTATCTTTATTCTCTTTGAAGGACACTGGTGCCCAGTTTCCTTCTCAGATTTCATAGACTATCCTGTGATTAGTCTCGAAGGTTGCCTCTGCCTTTCCTTCCAGAACTACAGTAAAAGCCTAAAGGAAGAAGCAAGCTAGAAACCACTGAGCTTGAACGATATTAGGACAGACCTGGTCACATGCATGGTCCCATAGTGACTCTGCTACTTGGTATTTCTATCATGCTAAGAAAACTGAAATCTACTGAAGCCGCAAACTTGTGCTGAGGCTAGTGCTGATGAGAAACCTAGTAACATCTGAGCAGATGCTTAGGGACAGACTTTGTGTTAAGGCTATCTATAAACAAGGGCTGTCTCTTCATTATCACAGGACTCTTATCAAAAATTGAGACTGACAAAAAAGGGTTGAATGATGTATTCAACAGCATAGAGCAAAGGATGAAATGATGGCGCCAAGATCTAAACCCAAGTAATCCCAAGAGCCTAAAGGAGGTGAGAGTCTCACCGGATAGGTGAGGCAGGCCTGAAGGTTGTACGTAGGCCGCCTCAGCTTCTCAGGTGCTGGGACCACAGATATTTGCTACCACGCACAACTGTCTAACCCTTTTGGTTCCTTTCCCCACTATTCTCTTACATAAAACCCAGCACACTGAACTCCTTGCCATTCTACACGCAAGGCATGGCCTTCAAGTCAGTGCTACTGCTCATGGATTTACTTTGATTTTTAACCTTGCTCTGATTGCCTCTGAAGCCATCACAAGGTAACTTGAGACACACATACCCTCCATATCCCACAGCATGGAAGCCCTTTCCAACATCCCAACAAAGTACCATGACCCTGAGGTGACTTTCTTCACTTCTGCACCATGGCACTGCACAGTGTTATGTTAAGTCACTGCTTTCTGTTTATATCTTTGCCTTTTGCTGTGGAGTTCTCAGGGAAGACATAAATGAACTCGTTATCCATAATACATAGGAAATTATCAATCACATTGGAAAAAGGATAATAAACAATACAAAATAAATAAATATCCAGATGGAAAGTCTTCTATTTTCTTAATGAACAAGCATAGAATAAGCTGATATTTTCTTGAGAATATTTATTTTATATATAAAAATGTTTGTCTACATGTATGTACAACATGGTTGTGCGTAGTACCAACGGTGGACAGAAAAGGATAGGAGAATACCCTGGAACTAGAGTGAGTTTTGAGCAGCCACATGGATGTTGAGAACTGAACCTTGATTCTGTGCTAGAGCAGACAATGTTCTTAAGGCTAAATCATCTCTCAAGCCCCCAGTAAGTTGATGCTTCATATCAAAAGTTAATCAACTTTCTAAATTGTAGAGGCATCGCTAAGTTGTTATACTGACATATATCTACACCATAAATCTGTGAAATAGCCTGGACAAACTGTCAATCACTCCACTTAATGTAAATTCATGTCTATAATGGTAAGGCTGAGTGTCTTTACTTTTGATTTTTCTTAAACTCAAATTTAAAACTAATCTCCCATCTTCAACCTCAATACTTCTATTCAACAGACAAGTTATAAACAAGCAAGGTAAAATTTTTTACTTAGGGCAAGAGAATTCTATAACATGCTAGAATTTAAAATAATTTTAATCAGATATTTATGTATGCCAGTTATAGATAGATTGATTGATTACAAAGTTAATATAAAATAATAGTTATGTAAAGAAAAATTTACAAAATTTAATATTAAACATATCCTAATATTACTTTGAGGACACTTATCGTACCAGCATTTGGAAGTTCTGACATTTACGGATAATTACATAACAGGTATGAGCCAATAGTGCCATCCACTGTTCCTATGAAGATCTTTCCTAAATATAGTTGTATACTGCAGAAAAAAATCTGTTGTGCAGAGATGTCATTTTTAAAATATATAAGATATCTCCAAGTGATATTCTTAGAAATGGCAGTGAAGACATGAAAAGAGCTACAAATTTCAAGAAAACTAGTTTTTAGTTTAAAGAGTAAAAATGTTACAAGAAGTTTATGACAGCTTTAAGTACTTCAGCTTCCTGGTATTTGATTGTTTAGGATGTTTCATTTTCTGACTGTAAGAACAACACAATCATCCACAGGAAGAAAAGTAAAAGTACAATGTTCCAACCAGGCCAGCAAAGGTCTCCGGACTTCACCTCAGCATGCCTGAAAGTATCCAGCAAACCCCAACTGACGGAAAGCTAGACTGAGGCGTCTGGTACTCACTTACAAATGAACACACACATTCACCAGGCATAGAGGGACACACTTGAGAGCCCAACACAACAGAAGAAGAAACAGGGAATCAGCACTTGGGCTATGTCCTGACTGATAAACAAACACAAACCTGAATCATTGTGGTCTAAGGCTGAAGAACTGATTAAGAAGGACAAAGTCCAAACCTTCTGTGTGAACTCCAGAAGCTTCCATGACGAAGTAACAAACAGGATGAGGCCTCTAGGAGGGGAAGGAGCATGGGAAATGTTCATACCATATAGGATCCCACAGCCCTAAAGTTCTGCAGAGAAAAGAGATGTGTGCTGAGAAGCAATGACTTCACCTGCGTCCCAAGCTAGAGAACAACGGGATCAGGGACTCCAAACTCCAGCCAGCAGAGGCTCACTGCAGACTCCATGGCCTTCCCCAGAACAGGCTGGTGTCACGTTCCATCCGCCACACGGACTCCACTGCACAGCTTACACAACAGGAGGAACGACAGCTCTGTCTCATCTTAGGGGTGCCAATTTACAGTTACAGTGTTTAGCCGCTAGATTTCACAGGCCATCTTAGAATAGCTACAAATCTCCTGGAGGGGGAAAAAAGATCTCAACATGGAGCAAATGTAAACTGGCATCTGCTTTAAGCTACCATTCTAAGAGCTATCAAGCCCTTGGCGTATGTTTGACCAAAAAAGTCAATCCCTGCAAAAATGACTGCATATATTTTAACCACCCTTGAGCTCTGGTCAACATCTGAGGCTTTGCCAATTAGCAAATTAAGTTTCCATTTTTTGAAAGTAAAGCAAACTACTGTGACAGCTAATCTCCACTGTCAATATGAGTGGACTCAGGCATAGGGATGAGCAAAGCACCTTAGGGTATGTGCCTGTGAGGGTGACTCCACACACAATACACACAAGGGGCATTAACACGGAAGATACACCCTGAAGGAGGCGGAACATCTAAACACAATGGGGCCAGATGGAACAGAAGAGGAGAAGGAGATTGGGCAGGCATAGCTGCACTCTCTGCCTCTGCATGTCCTGGCTCCCTCACACTCAGCCATGTATCCAGGCAACCACAGGTTAAAAGCTCAGAGCCTAGTAATCAAGATAAGGTCACCTCTTTTCTATAGTGTTTCAGGTATGTGTCAGAGCAGCATAAAAGCCAACACAACTACTAACGTTCTGGCTATCTAGCAACATAAAAATATGTGAAATAATACCTCATTGGGAGAAATCAAGATCACTGTATTAAATGATATAGTTTCCAAACTAAGAGAAAAAAATTACAACACAGAAGCCTACTTTTTGTTCTTCTTAAAGGATCTATGGTGGCCAATCTTTTATAAACTAAGATTTGTGTAAAATAAAGTGAGAATGAGTTCCTTCAGCTAAAGTGGAGTAAAATCCCATAACAAGTTTCAGAGCAGGTCAGTAGTAACTAGTTAATGGTGAGTTACTGGTCCATAGAATGAGAGGCATCAGCCAAGACCTTTGAGGAAATGATCATGAACTGGTTTTGCTGAAGGTCACATTGTCCTTACATCTTATACTGTCTCTCCTGGCTCAACTGATCATTCCCTGCAAGGTTTGACTCAGTCATACCAAATGAGACAAGGGGCCACATTGCAGTTACAAGATCAGCTGGATGGGGCCAGCCTGAGGATGGTCTCACTGCACAGTCTGTTCTGGGACTTGTTCTCAATATACCCTGACAGCTGAACTAAGATAAGAGAGTTGGGGGTGGGGCAAATGAAAGGAAAGAAGGGAGAAGAGCAAGAAAGGAACACAGAAGGGAAGGAGGGAAAGAGGACAGAAGAAGTGGGAGTTAGGAAGGTGGGTGGGAGGGAGGGAGGAGGGAATATGAAATAATTAGCTCAGTTTGAATTTCAACCATCAGTGCTCAATGTTTTGTGTAAACAGGCAACATTCAGTGTCATATTTACATTTGTAACAACAATAATTTAAAAAGAAGCGGTCATGAATTTGAGAAGGGATGGGATACAGGAGGAACTGGAAAAATAGTTCAAGAGGTGGAAGTGATGTAAATACAGCACCAGTATTTTTATTTTCTTAAACAGGAAACATTTAGCCATGTTACTTAAATTGCTGAGTAACTGTGAAATTACTGAGCACTTTTTGTCAATAATTTGGTCTTGCAGCATTGCCTCTTTAGATAAAGGAACCAAGATCTTCAAAGAGTTGTCTCAGGGGCCAAAGCACAGAGGTTAAAGAACTTAAAGCAATCAGATTCTGACTAACCCCGATTCATTTAATCAAAATATCTACACAATGGTCTAGCATGAATAAAATAAATGAGAATCTTTGGTTCTTGACAGCATGTCAAGTATTTTTGGTTCTTGACAGCATGCTAGATATAAAGTAAGAATCCAAGAAATTCATTTGAGTATACTAAAATGTGTGGTTGTCTTGGTTTGCTCTCTGTTGCTATGATTAAACAATGCAAAGACACTTGAAGTACAAAAGGGTTTAATTGGCTTACTTCCAGGGTTGGGGATTTAGCTCAGTAGTAGAGCACTTGCCTAACAAGGGCAAGGCCCTGGGTTTGGTCCTCAGCTCTGGAAAAAAAAAAAAAAAAAAGACAAAATAATTGGCTTACTTCCATGTCAGAGTCCATCACCTAGGGAAGCCTAGGCAAGGAATCCAAAGCAGGAGCACAAGGAAGAAGCCTGGAGGCAAGAATTGATACATAGACCATGAATGAACCATGTTCACAGGTTTCCTGGAAAATAGGTATCTCACCTTTCTTTCTTATACAACCCAATGCCACGCTCAGCAATGGCACTGCCTACAATGGACTGGGCTCTGCTATGTCAATCAATAACCAAGAACATGCCCCACAGGCTTGCCTGTAGGCCAATGCGACAAAGGCAATTCCTTGAGGTTTCCTCTTTCCAGATGACACTAGCTTGTGTCAAACTGATAAGGCTCTAATGACCACATACTCTTTCCCCAAATCTTGAAAATGAACCAACCTACTGTAAGTGTGAGAATGACTGCTGTATAAAGTCTCCGGAAGGTTGAGTGCAGAGATGGTTTAAGGCAAGGTCTCAGTTTGCAGACCAAGTTGGCCGTCCTGCCTCAGCCCAAGTGTTATAACTATATGCATGGCCTACCATTGTACGCAGGACTTTTACTCTTCCCCCTCCATCTTTAACATTATTTGTTTTTATGAGATACAGTTTTGATGATATGTAGACCTGAAACTGTGTAGACCAGACTGGCTTGAATCTCACAGTGGACCACCTGCCAACTGCCTTGATTAGGGGTAATCATCACACATGGCTACAATATTTCTAACAAAACTCAAAAACACTCTGTGAATACAATATTATTTGCCAAAAGCCTCAATTAACATAAAGAGACAGCAATGGAGCTTTGTATTATACACTGCTGATAACAAACGTTTAAGGACAGAAGCAGAGAGATGCAGCCCACTCTATTAGGTTTTGATCTGCACATGGCAGAGAGGGACAGTAAGAGGACTTCTAAGAATCCAATGACCCCTCATAGTCAGATGGCTGAAGAGTCGATGCTTGTGCCCTCAGCATAAGGAAGTCAGCTGAGACATTACCCCAAATACAGAATCTTTGATACCTCTACTTACAGTTGTATATTTCCATGCTGTCAGTTTTATAGATGACTTAGGAAAAGTTTATCTCTGTATTCTACAATCTGATGTCATAAGCATGAAATAGTATTTTCAATTATACTGTGATTATAACCACTAATAAAGCCTATGCTTTCAATAGATTCAGAAGCTTCTGTAAAGATAATTTCAGTTACGTAGGATAAGTTTATAATCACTGTCTTTCATTCATGTATTTATAAAGAGACTAGATATCAAGGACTATGAAAGACCCTGATATGTGGCAGATATTCCAGAAAGTAAAAACATCAAAGTGAGAATGTTTTCCTAAAGCTCAGCTGCTTACAGAGGGAGAAATGGGGAGTAACAAATACTTTTCATAAATGATAATAACTCCAATTATGTAATCTCAAAGAAAATTAAATTCCCCTCAACGGTCTCCAACTACCATCCTTCTATACCAGATTGATGAAAAAGACCTAGAAACAAGATAAATAATGAAAGAAAAAACATCAGGCACCAGGAGGCCAAGCAGCATTTTCTGAGATGTATTTAGCAGAGGGAGGCTTGGAGCCTTCAGCCTGGGATAATCTGACAGTTCTGCAGATTGCACTATCCTCGTTGGCAGTGAGGCAGCAGTCAACTCCTGGCTTTGGGGGATGAAGACTGCCAAAGGTGACAACCTTAACAATCAAAGAAATAACAGCAGAACACAGGTTGCCTTCGTTTTCCAATGTCCAACTTCTTACTTTACGTCCTCTACACCGTGCCCTACCATCCTTGCCTCTGTGCCCCACTCCCACTGCTAGGAAAAGCAACAGTATGGCCTTGCATGGGAACATATGAGAAATGACTTCCACCTCCTTGTGGGGCATTGGCAACAAAGCAAAGTACAACTTGAGGAACTATGAGCTTTAGGCTCACTTAGAGCATGGCGGAGAGTGCACTTATAGGAACATGGGTAACACCAAACACTACCAAACTACTGCAGCATGCATGACAACTTCTGTATAGCCTCGCAGAGTCCTCACCTCCAGTTATCCTCCCGCTTCTAGACAGTTAACACCTCAGGGCCACACGCAATTAGGGAAGTATTACATATGGCAGACTGGGAAGGAGAGACCCCAGGACTGCAGTTGGAATGACCCTCCACTACCTCCTTTCTATGAGAGAATATCAATTAACACTTCAATCTCAAGGGTCTCTTGCAAGTGTTCACAGTGGCTGTGATGAAAATGATGGCTGTTATTCTTGGAGGATCATTCTTACAATGGGTGGAGCCACTCACTTCCTGTAAAAGACTCTAATGAAACTTATGTGGTGTCTCTCTCTCTCTCTCTCTCTCTCTCTCTCTCTCTCTCTCTCTCTCTCTCTCTCACACACACACACACATACACACACACACACACACAGCATGAATGTAGAGAATAACTAAGGAAAAGAATAATGAGGACAGTAGAAGAACAAGAGAAGATAACAGGCATGCATATATATATAATATTTGAGGAGACTGTGATTACTTATAATAACTCTACTCAAGCCCAACTGGCATTGACCTGATCACATGAAGCACTGGACCTGCTTCCTCTGATCCAAGTCAGTAAAGAAACTGATAGAAGAAACAACTGGCATTTCACACCCCTGTCCTCCTCAATTCTTGTTTCTGGAAAACTCAAGTGTCCTTCCTTACCAAGGCAGATTGTCCATTGGCGTTCATGGTACCATATGCAGTTGCCATGCCACTGTCTTGAAAACCTGTCCTCTACCTCTAAACACACTCAGATTCAAAGCAAGAAAATAAGGAACAAGTGAGAAAGAGAGCAAGAGAGGAAGAGAAAGAGACGGAGATCTTCCATTCCCTCTTACTCCATAGCCAAGAACTCTCCCATAGCAAACCTTACTGATGTCTAAGTCTCTCATTTTCACAGAGTATGGCAATGGTTCATATATGTCCATACGCCATGGGTGTGTGGTGTGTGATGGGGGTGGGGGGCAGGCATACTAGGAAAGCATTCCACCAACTGACTTACATCCCAGACCCCAGACACACACCCCTCTCTGAGAAGGAGTCTTACTGTGGAAGCCCGTTTGCCTTGAACTCGTTGTAATCACCCTGTGACAGCCTCCCATCAGCTGAGATTACAGGTGTGCTCCAGTCTCTGCCCTGCCAACTTAGCCCTGCAGCTCTCCATCTTCCCCCACGAACCCACATTACAAACCGCTGGCAGGAAAACAATTCCAGTGTTGAACTCATAGCTGCTCCACACTTCAGCACTTTCCCTGTCTCTAGCAAGTGAACTGACTTTCATTTATCACCCCAGGCAATCAGACTCTCCACACATAAGACCATCCACTTCATCCTTCTGATATGCTAGACTCTTCAGGCAACTGGACACTTGTACAAGTCACAGACAACTTGCCAGCTGCCCTTGCAACTTCATCTTTCCTGTCTTCCTATACCAGCTCTTCACACTTCCTGTACCGAGCGGGAATGTCTCCCCCATCTGTGTGCATGCTAGCCTCTAGAACACAGCAAGGCAGGTGGGATTTAAATTAAAGCAGACAATGAACTGACGAAACACAAACTGTCCTGGATTATCCTAGTGGGCCAAGAGTCATCACTTAAAAGTAGGAAGAGCTAGAAGGGAAGGAAATAAGAGAAGGCAGACAGAGAGAAGTGAATGCTGTCAAGGGGATCACAGGGTAAGAACAGGAAGGGTCTCCAGTGGTTGAAAGGGCACGGTGGCCTAGTACCTGAAGCCTCTAGACCTGCCCTGCCAGCACTGCCTGACTTACTAAGGCCTGTTAGACTTCTCCCCTACAGAAGCGTAAAATGATAGGTTCACAAGGTTTTGAGCAACCAGGTCTGTGCTCTGCAAGTGAAACCAACTATATCTGTGTGTGCAGTTATCCAAACTCATCCTCCCCATAACCCTTCTCATTATCCCAATCTGATAGAGAAATCTCAACGGACCATATTAAACATGAAACCTTATTTCTCTGAACCCACAAATGTGTCTGGGAAGAGTTAAGGCCAAGCAAGACTGCACCCCAGTCCTATCCTATGGAGACAACTCTATGAAATCAAGTAACCTAATTTTCTTAGCTTTGTCATCAGTACAAAAAATTACTTTAAGGCTATTGTGAGACTAAATGATGGACAGAATATAGAATTCATAAACCACATCTAGAATATGAGGTACATTGAATATGAATTAGTAATTATTATTAGCTTTATTCTTACTGCATTTTCTGGGTAATGTCCATGGTACTGTCTTATTACCTACCCTACTACACAAGAATGGGCCTATTCATATTAATGTACTTACTCTATAGAGAAACTTGGACACATGCAAAACAGACTACAAATACTAGCCATACTGGATAAGTGACTACTAGTCTCGAATAGTTCACTTTAAAGCAACAAGAATATTTTAAAAATAAAATACAATAAAAGCATTCAAACAGAATTACCTTGTATGGAGGTATTAGATTATTGAATGAAAATCACAGGGCCAGTCATGGGACACATTCCTATGAGTTACTGGCCAGGGAGGCCCCAAAGATCTCCAAAACAACATACCCAATTGCCATTGCCCTAGATACCCACTATAGGAACATGGAAAGATCCTCTTACTAATGACATAACTACACAATTTGGCTATAAGACAGATAGAAAAATAAACCTAAACTGAACATGAAATTCTCTCCTTGCTAACAGTCTTAAAGTGTCCAAAGATGCTCTGCAGGCTGCTGGGGAAATAAAAGAGCATCAATTTTCTCACCTAGAGTTGGACTCTTCCTTCTACATCACTGAACTGTCAGACAAGAGTCCCTTGCTGGTGCGCCTGTGCCATGGATCTTCTTGGGTAAATAACTGCATTCTGATTGGAGCTAAAGTGTAATTTCATGATTGGTACTGAAATCTTGGTCAAAACTCACTGTTGGAGAGGTCATAAGTCCTAATGTAGAATCTGCTATTAATATTTTGCTAAATGTAATGTTGTCAAATTGCTTTCTGCATATTGGGCTTTATGCTAATAGAACTTGCCTACTCTCCACTTTGGTCAGAAAAACTTCCCCTCATCCCCCATTCGAATAGGCAGCAGTTAATGCTGAGATGCATAACTGCTCAAAGACTAAGACACTGAGTAGTCATCCCTAATTAGGACATCATTCCCACTCCACCCGAACCACCACAACTATGTCTCATGCCCAAACTCAGGAAGCATCACAAATAAAGAGGCAGAAATAATGTGAGAGCAGAACTAATTGATCAATGTATTGTAAAATGTTAATTTCCAGGCTTGACCAGGCTATTATGTCCATGAGTTCCTGCCAGCTATAGTTATATGGTCAAGATCTAACCAAATACCTGAATGGATTGGGGGAGTGCTCTAAGGATCACTCCCCTTACCAAGGAGGTAATCACAGGTGACAGCTGCACGGACAGAAAGCATCATTCTAAACCGTGTAACCACTGAGAGATAGCACATGCTTTAGTGGATGTCCCCACATCCATACGGATAGGGATAATAATGACTAGACTTGGTAGGTTATCAAAATGAAAGGGGATTGGAACTTAGGGAGAGATCATGTTGTAAGGCAGAAAGAGTTAGAGACGAGGAATGAAAGGCAGATATGATTGTGCTTCCTTTTGTGTGTGTGTGTGTGTGTGTGTGTGTGTGTGTGTGTGTATTCATTGGCTATATTTATATGAAGGTCTCACAAATAAAGAAAAATTAATACAAGAAAAGAAAAATGGAGCAAATAATCTCTTGGCCTAAAATTCACACATTTAATATAATAAACAGAAAAAAAAATCCCTGAAGAAAAACTTACAAAAAATGTGCAAATTATTTTAGATAAAATATTTTTCTAGATCTCTATGTATGAAAATACTAAAACACTTTGAGTAAAGCCACTACATATATACTATTATCAAGTTAGTAACCCCCTAGTTTATTAAAAAACAAAAACAAAAAAAACCTCAACTTGACCTGAAATGTTCAACTTGTTCCTTGACTAATACACTCCACTGATACATTTTTAAATTACAGATTCATATGTGCATCTCTGTAGGCATGAGTACAGGTGCCCTTGGAGAATGGAGGTTCTGATAGCCTGGAACTCGGTTTACAGAAGTTTGTAAACCACCAATCACGGGTTCTAGGAAGAAAACTTGTAACCGCTAACCATTTAAAAGTATTTTCAAGTAAGTTTTTTTAAAAAGCAATTTGCTCTACCGGCAATAAGGGTTAAAAACTGAAATCCAAGCAAAGATGTTACAAGGTGATAGTGTGGAATGACACTCATGGGGCAGCTTCCATGTGAAAGAAGCGATAAGACAGCAACCGGCTCAGCAAAGTGATGGCAAGCCACATCTCACAAGGCCTACTGCGATTTTAGATAATATGAATTGACTTAACATCAAAAATGTGCTTGCTTACTTACTTCCAAGGGTCAATTCTATATTCACTGATGTAAGAGACAAGACCATGAGTTACTGTAAATACCCACTAGCTTCAGTATTCATTACAGTCCCAGCAACACAACAAATAAATCCACAGGAGAAAAGTTCAGATCACATAGAGAAACTTTAACATGATGCTGTTTGTGTCAGCTGAGACAAAATTGTAATACAATACCTAACAGTTTTGGAATAACTAATATATGGCAAAATTGCAATGACTTTAAAATAAACCATTCAGGAGCTTGGGAGCTGGCTCACTAGGTTAAAGAGTTTGTTGTGTGAATATAAGGATCCATGTCTGATGCCCAGCCCCTACATACAAACTGGAGTCATACTCTTATGACCCTAGCGTTGACAAGCATGCAGCAGAAATGCAGGTACCTGGGGCTAGCTTAAAGAAGAGCAGAGGAAGACCTCCAATGGAGAGGCAGTAAGAAAAGGGCAGCAGCAGACAGTCAAACCTGGGGTGGGGAGGGACAGCAGGCTGAGGAATATAAGCCCTCAGTCCTCCCAGGAAGACTAAGGCTTTAATGTGGAGCCTAATTGAAAGAGCCCAAGCCCAGGAACTGTGAGCAAAGAAAGCAGAAGTAGTAGAGACAAGGGCTGTGGTTTGAGACCATAGCCTCAGAGAAAGAAGAGGCGACTGGAGAAGCATGTAATATTCATGCATGGGTTGTTTGAAGAATTGTTAGCTATTGATCAACTATGGTTGGTATTTGGAGCAATCTCTCCCAGAATCTCATGGTAAAAGCAGTCAGAGATGCCGAGACAGCCATTCCTGAAACTCTTCCATGCTTTTTGCTTTGTTTTTGCTGGGGAAGGATGGTGTGGGACTGAGACTGGATCTCCCTCACACTGGGCAGAGCTTCCTACATGGCACGGACAGGTTTTACAGTCCGGATCCTAGTGACTTAGCCTGGGATTATAGGTGTGAGCAATGAGACTGTTATTATTTTTAAGAACTTTTAAAAATAATTTTAACAAAGTATATACCTGGGAAAGAAATCCATGTGTACTGCCCAAAATGAGAAAAGTAATATCAAAGATATGAAATCCTGACTCAAGCATACATGCAATTTAAAGACAGGACACATCTTAATAGCATTAGCACTTTTTGTGATTTTCTTCCCAACAAAAGCATTTCAACCCCCTGGCATCAGGTGTCCAAGGGCATACAGGCTGAACTCATGGGAGTCCACCATGCCAAGAACAACTCCAAGAGACACTCACCCCGTGTTGATGGAAATGATTTCTATCAGCGGATTCTTTCTTATCTTCGGCAAATCCAGCCGGGCTCCACCCAAGCGCTTCCCGTTGTCTTTCTTCTGGCCCAGGAGCCTCACTGAGTGACCTTTGAATCAAGCACAAGACAAGCATTGGCATGCCACACAAATCCACTGCTTTTTACTGTTTTCAATAAATATGTTCATGATTGGATTTGATTTTTTTTGCTCCAGGGATAAAAGCATACTAGAGAAGATGTGACCATTTGAACATTAAAAAAACAAAACAACAATAACAACAACAACAAAAAAAAACAATAAAAAAAGAATCTGTTTTAAGGACTATCTCAGCCAATGCTGTGTTCACAGAATGAGCACATTTGGGAAAGCCTCAGTGTCCTAAAAAATAACCTCACAAGTGAACACTATGCTGACCAGATACCAAAATGCACCAGAGAGGGCTTACAAGGGCATCAGGACTACCTGCTCTTTTCTCACTATAATAAGACATGGATGGTAACTCACACTCGGTTAAAACAGTCTAACTGGTATTTCCTACAGTCACCTGCTAGTCCCCTGCCCCTACAATCCTGCTTCCCTCCACTCACACTTTCATGGTGTGTGAGCATGTGTGTGTGAGCGTGTGTGTGTGTGTGTGTGTGTGTGTGTGTGTGTGTGTGTAGTATCTTTGTAAAACCTAGGACTAGGTATTTTCAAATAAAACCTTTCAAGTTTACTTGTATAACATTCACCAGATGACTTCTAAGATCCATTAAAAGTGTTGTAAGTGCTAAAAACTTTGAAGTAATTTCAGGCATGTAGAAAACACAGAGCAAAGGACCTGCATATACCCTGATTCTAGATACAAGCTTACCATGTGTTTATGACTACACCATGCAACACATCCCATAATACCATTCATCTTGGCTGTACACAGCAATGATTTTTAAATAAATTTCTACAGTGATATACTGTTTTTTTTGTAATTTTACCATTGACTATTCTACAGCATATAAAAGTTGTCTACTGTAAAAATAAAATTGAATGATTTTTAAATAAAGATCTACAGTTTTATAATCTTGACAATAACCCAGTTTAGGAGCATTTCCATCATGACTGGAAACTCCTCTGAGTTTAGCTCAGCCCATCTCTGCCCCCTGCCACAAGCACTGTATGCTGTTAGTCCATTGACCAGGAGATGGACATCTGCCCCATTTCCAAATAACTATTATAAGAACACTTCTAAGAACTTCTGCACATTTGTATATCCATGTTTGCACACTTCTCTTATAACCTAACATAGAAATTATTGAATTGTTTTTAGCTAAGGGATAACCAATTTATACTCTCAATTTTATCAAATGAGATTATCAAAATTTTTCTCCCATTTTGCATATTATATTTTAAATTGCAGGATGATATCTTTTGGAGAAAAATGTCTGTCATTTTAATAAACTTCAAATTACACACTATTTCCTTCATGGCTTATATTTTTGGTGTTATTCCTAGGGTCCCTTTGTCTTTCCCAGAGGTACAAAGGCATTCTTTCCTTTTCCTGACTAGTCCATCATTCTAGCTCTTACATCTGGGTCGAGGGTGGACTCTGATGCTTTCTGTGTAGTAAAGGCCTATGTTTACCTACCCACTTTATACTCAGTGATCTCAGTGCCATTTCTTTGTCTTATTCATCCATGTGTAAATCTTGTCACATATATTAACATAAAAAAGTTATCTAAAGCCAAAAGACTAGTGCTGTAAATGTCATTTTAAAAGAAAATACATATTTATAGCATAGTTTGTATTTATCTACCAAAATGCTATTTCTGCCACTTTCTAGTGCTCCTTGGAGTTCATTTTAGCACGTGGTACCACTTTTCTCCTTAACCTATCTCTTTGAGTATTTTTCATAAAGTAGCTCATTTAGGAACAAAGCCACATTCCTTGCTTAGCTGAGAACATTTTTTTATTTTTGCTTCTTTTGTAGAGGATAGCTGGGCTAGATATAAAACTGCTGCTGTCTGTGCAATATTAGTTGTCTGCATGTTTACTGTTCATGATGTCAGCTATTAACCTCACTGTTCCCTTAGGCTTTCCCAGACATCATTTTGTTTCACTCAGTTTGTTGGGGTTGAGGTGTGGATTTCTGTAGTAGCCTAAATGGGATTAACATCCTTTGGACTTATAAAATGATGTTCATCTAGGACTTTTTTTCAAACTTTTTTATGGCATTTTTTTTTCTATCCATTCTTCTGCAACTCCCACTATGCATTTGTTAGTATGTGACAGATATGTGTCCAACAAGTACTTAAAGCTGTTTTAGTCAGGGTTCTACAGAGATACAGAACTTTAAGGAAACATGATCACTTGATTATAGAGGCTGAGCAATCCCATGGGAAGTCAACAGTGTAGTTCAGACAACAGCAAAAGATGACAGAGTTAAGAAAAGTGATGATATAAATATCAGGCTGAAATCAAATTCCAAGAGCCCAGAAGACAGATGAGAGGAGTGCCAGAATTCAAAGGTATTATACTATTTCTTTCATGGCTCATGTCCTTGGTGTTATTCCTCGGATACCCTCTCAGACCTTGTAGCTCACTCTTTTCTCAGCATCTTCTCGATCTCCTTGTCTCCCAGTCCCCACCCCCTTTCTCAGCCCTCATGGCTCTGCTCCTGTCTGTCTGCCTGTGTACATGTCTACTTGTGTGCCTCTATCCCTTCCCCAATCCTTACTTCTCTCCCTCTACCCCTCAAAAAGAAGTCTTGGATCTGAGAAACAGAAAGAGAGACACTGGTATTTTTCTACCTTTCTTGTTTAATTCAGGTCCTCAGTGAACTAGAGGGTGCCCATGATATAGAATGAATAATAGAACTGAATCCCCCATGTCACATGCCAGTCTTTTCTGGAAGCATCCTCACAAATGAACATGACCATTGTATCTGTTTCAATCGAAACCAAAATCGCATGGACTACACCATTCAGCAGGAAAGATGGGCTCAGAGCATCCCAAGCACAAAGAAGAGCAGTGCTTTACTAGCTGAGTGCCGTTTGCCCAGTCAATAACCATAGAACAACATTTACAATGGTATTCATTCTATCCCTGTTCTTCAAATGGACTCGGTCCTTTAACTCTATCATAAAACTTACTGATATTTCCCATTTACCATGAAAAGTCCAGACTTGAGCCATTCCACTGAGCACCTCGCTCAGATAATACTCATTTCATTGCAGACAATATCATTCTTTGTTTGCACAACTTTACTCTCTAATATGAGCTCAAGTCATTGTCACTTTTTTCTTGATATTTCTTAACATGGCTTCACTTGATTCTTTGAAATCATTGTCTCCTAATTACCACATACTTAAGGAAAATCAGTATTAACAATCTGGGGGGGTGAGATGGGTATTTTGGCACCTATAATTATATATTGTGAAATATGGGACATTTCATAAAATTTATTATAGCAAATCAAAATTTAGATTCCCCAAGAATACTACTTTAATTAATGACCATCTAAACTAAATGCATGAAACCAACCCTCTCTACAATAACTCTTAATATTGCTGCCACTGTTTTTTTGTTTCTCTCTCTCTCTCTCTCTCTCTCTCTCTCTCTCTCTCTCTCTCTCTTTTCTTCCTTCTCTTCATCCCCCTCCTCTTCCCTCTTCCTCCTCTCCTCCTCCTCTTCTCCTTCTTGGGGAAGCTTGTTTTGTTTTTCTTTTAAGCATGGCTTTATAGGGGTCAACTTGGTATAAGCAAATTTTCCTGCAAATCAAAACTGATTACTCATTTGCTCAAAGATCAATAGCAAATCGGAGTTCTAGTATCTATTGATGGATCTACTTATGGACCAATGAGAAAAGTGTATGTGCCACTTCCAAGTGAGCCCTGAATTTCACTGTATCCTGGGCGCCCATTAGTCCATTCCGGCTTTCTCTAAATTCAAGTACAGGCAGATGTGAGTTATATTAGGCCCACTCCCATCTCTTCAGTGTGTATGCATACCTTCTAGTCAACTCAAAGTATCTGAGGAGTTTCTCTAGGTTCCCACCACTGTCTCACGAACTGCAATCTCCTGTTCAAAACAAGACTAGTGAACTTGATGGTGGACCTTGATTGCATCAAACCAGCCGGTAGCATCAATGTAACAGGGCCACACAGCTCTCCCTGATCATCAAAATCTCCACTGTAACTAACAGTTAGCAAATGAGCCATCTCTGTAGTGGAAACAGAGATGCCAGGGCGCACAGTATGTTTTTTCTATGTAGAACAATCCTGTCCACACAACATAAAGAAGGGAAATGGCAGCGACCCAAGCACAAATGTCACATACAACTATTCTTAGCCAAACTTTAGTGACCTTCACAATGATAACTCTTTAACTTATGGCCCAAAATTTCCAGTGAGTTTCCACAGCAAGGCAGCATTGCTGTGGACATTCATCCAGCTTTAGCATTGTTTTGTGGGTATGTTCTGTGGGTTAAAACACATAATCATTGCAAAGGCAAATCAAATGCAACTTTTCAAAGCAATCTCTTAACATAAGCTCACATGCATACACAATGTTACACATATATTTTATCAGCCTTCATTTCAGAAAGATGAACTGTTTAAACATCTGAAGAGGCAGGTTTCCAAGACCAGAAAACAAGGTAACCATCAGTCAGAGCCCTTGATGCACTAACAACTCAAATAGGAAACTCATTCATTCTGACAATGTCTGTTCTTACAGTTAAGCATAGTCGAAGCCTAACAAGTATTTGGCTAATTAAATCCTACAGATGTTCAAGATAAGATGAACTTCTCAATCAAGATCCAGCTAATGAAGAGGTGAAGGAGATTGGCCAGATAGCACAACAGTTCTTTGAGAAAGTCCAAAAGGTCAAGAATGACTATGCAAAAGGAAAGCCATTTTCATATAGGCTCCAGGCAATTTTCCTCTTGTACTGCTGGGACTCTGTAATATGCAGCCTGCTCTAATAATATTCAATAAATTATTCATCTTCGCTATCTGCATGTAAATAGAGAAGCATGTCTACATGCAAGATACAAAAGAGTTATTTTCTAATCCAATGACTCATTAAAAAGTGTCACATCTAACAATAGGCTAGTTGGTGTTTAGTGCACCAAAGACAAAAATAGAAAGCATAAAAGTTGTTTTATATATAGACAAAGATGAAAGGTAGGAAGCGACGTGATTTCCTTTAAAATGGACTAACAAATTAAAACTCCTATTTGTGATATATTATCTCTCTTTAATGTCCTGTTTCAAAGGAAATTATTGCAAAATGTTCATCAAACCCACAGACTATAAAGTCAGAATACACATGTTACAAATTATTTCCCGTTTCATGTGCAGTTATCAATATTGTTGCCTTCTGAAGCAAAACTGAAATTTGAAAAAATAAAAATAACATGAAGGAGATGCCATAAACAAAATATGACATTAAGAGGAAACAAGGGGGGCAGAAAAATATGCTGAGGGACTGGAGATGAGACAGGGGCAGATTCTTGAAGCAACATATCATAAAAATGAACATATTAACATATATATTTTTTATATATTTAAAGGACCAGGAAAGGAAGACAATAACTGAACACCCATGTGCTGCTGTATCTTGGCTTGATCCCTTCTTGTAAGCCACTAGTGTCTATGATAGGAAATGAGTAACTGCTAGCATGACCTGCTGGTGTGAGCCCGTAATCCCAGATTCCCAGGAGGCTCCAGCAGAAGGGTCACCAGCCCAAGGCTCCCCTCCCTAGACTATTTTAAAAGATTGTCTCAAAAGTGAATGTCACCCATACTTCCAGTCAAGAAAAGAACTTAAAAAAAAAAAAAAAAGATGACAGGTTGGCATGTATTTTATCACCTTTCTGGTAAGGATTAAGGGAAGAGGGGGAAAAAAAAAACCAAAACAGTAGAGATTAACAGGAACAGCTAGCAAATTATCCTTGTTAAAGAAATGAAAAGAAGAGACAGAACAAATGATGCTCAGCACACACAACAAAGCTGAATCCTAACACTCGTACTCAAGAGAAACCAATAAAGAAGGGACAAGATGAAATAAGGCCATGTGACTACAAAACAAGAAAGAGAAGTGGTGTCACACGTGCAATGGAACCCATGAAAAAAGTGAACTTCTCAGGGCCTCTCTTTTCCATTTTAAATATAATCCCACTTCAAGTCTCTATATAATGACCAGATGTAGCTCAATAGACTAGCCATCTTTAATAAATACTTCTCTAAGCTATTACTTTTAATTATCACTTAAAACTCAAAACTGTAAAAGCTAAATTCAATTATAAGCCCTAAAAGATTTCAGCTGCTATTTATAAACCAATTTCAAGACCCTGATTACATGATGGTTTTTACATTAGAACTAATCCACTGAAAAATTTCATGAAACCATTTTATTATTACCTATTACTGAATTTTGAACTCAAACAGTAGCTGCTTATGATTCACTTCATAACACTAAACCTGAGTCAAAGAAAGCCAAGCCATGTATATGATTTGTGCAAGTTACTATACACGTTGCACTGATACTCAGTGTTGTCTGTGGATAAAGAGCAGAATCTGACTAAACCCCACAGATCTAAAGGCCTTGAGAGAGGAGGACAGCCACCCAGGTGTCTGGTCAGTGAGCAAGGGAGAACGGTCATTCACAAGCCAGCACGTACAGTGAAAGAATGTTAGAAACATGATGACCTACAAAACAAGTGTTTCTTAACTCCGTTGTGGCCCTACCTCCTCAACCTCCTCCTATCAAGCTCCTCCCTCTTCTCATTCTCACAGATTAGCTTGGAGAGTCCTTACATGTTGTAAAAACAGCAACCATCTGGCGAGTGGGACTCCTTTGTATATATTTGTCTTTCATTTCTTTTTTTCTTAAGGCTTTGTAAAACAGCCAACAGCCAGAGTTTCCTTTAAAACTTCATTAAACCCACCAATTTGAGATGCCAGGCCCCTGTTTCTGATTTCTTAGTCGCTTGCTGACCGATGGCTTTGCACAGGTGCAGACCTAGTAGGCACACACTAAAACGGCAGATCTGAGTCCTAAGCTCTGGGTCTGTCTCCTGGATACTTCCTGGGAAAGCAATCCAAGGTGATACTGGGGGCAGAGGGCACAGAGGACTCAAAGCTGGTCTCTACTCTGCTCAACATAATTGCTCATATGCAACACTTTTCATGGGAAGAGGCATGTTCAGATAGCCACAACCAAAGTACCCTCCCTTCAAATATTTTCATCTTGAGAAATGAAAACTCAAATGAATTCAGCAGAAATAACAGCTTCTTCACAAGTTGAGGCTGGAAAAGAATATGTAATATTAAAACTGGCTGGACAACTCACGTTCCGATCCAGCCGTTCTTCAAGTAGGAAGAACTTAATAGTAACTCGAGTAACAGCACTTAACAGAAATACTAAGATGGAGCTGGTGAGAAAGAGGACTCGGCAGTTAAGAGTGCTTATCACTCTGGCAAAGGATTTGAATCTGGTTCCCAAAACATACATCAGGCAACCTCACACCTGCTTAGAACAGCAGCGCTACGTGTATCCAAAGCCTCTGGCATGCTGGGATATCGTGCATATACCCAAACACTGACATACACACATACATGGAATTCAAAAACATTGATATACTGAAAGGAAAGAAGCCAACTCTGGAATAGAGAGCCTATAGACGTAGCGGTGGTCCCTCAGCTCAGTAGTTTTTCTAGACATTATCAAAACATAAAGAACCCTATACTCTTGGCGACCCACCAGAACTTGCTGGTAACACCCTGTACATTTCAGTCACAGGATTGGGAAAAATCAAGCTGGTACTGACCTAGAATCTTTCTCCCTGACAACTAAGCTTTTATAATTCCAAAAGGTGCTAACAGGCTGCTGGGGGAGAGATGGCAGCAACAGGTTGATCCAGGACTGAACCTGCAACCAACAATGATGACTGGCATAGCAAGATATGTCCACTGGTACAATCGTGGCACAAATGTTATGGGGATAACCAACCACTTTCTGGTTGGGTTTAATGACTACTCCACAGGAGGAAGCTCATACCTGGTGTATCTGAACAAGAACACATGGCTGGGGTGGTTCACAGGCACTGGGAAGGAAAGTATCACCATTATTTTGCTACTTCATATAATATCAAACTGCCCTCTGAATAGGTGTGATTCTCTACAGATTAGTGCAGCTTTCAGGGCTGGTCAGAGAAGCCTTAGTGCACTCGATGACAGTTTATACAGAGACTCACAAAGGAGCAAAGTGCAGAGAACAAGAAGCTGTGGAGTGCTTAGTCATACATGACAAAACATCAAGGAAGATGGGGAAAAATGGCCAAAAATGGCCACCAATGCTCAGAGATAAATAAGGCAAAATAGTCCCTTCTGGACATAACAGGGCTGGTGGACTCACAGTACTGTGGCTGCCTGCACAAGACCTGGATGAGAACAGTCTGCTCAGCACTCCAGCTTGGACAGCAGGGTGCGTGAGCCTCTACCCCTGGCTGAGATGCTACTGACAGTGAATGGCTGCTGGGGGAAGGGGAGTTTTCTTCAGCAATGTGGTCCAGGTAGGTTGACCATACTCCAGGGGGTAGACCAATGTTCATGAGTGTACAGACAGCACTAGTCGATGCAATGGGTAGCTTAAAAAAAAAAATAAGAGTTTAAGGGAAGATAGATAAGTACGTGACCAAAACACATTTTGTAATTGTATGATATTCTCAAAGAAAAAATAAAAACCATACTCTTTAAGACAAATTAAACTAACATTTTTAAAAAATAAGATCTTACCTGGTAAGATGCTATGATAAAGTTAGAGAACACGGTTTAAATCTCTGGAAATCTGAAGATTATTTTATGTCAAAACGCATGCTGCACAGAGAAATAGACCTGCCCTATACCATTAAGTGTGACACTGAAAGCAATGCTACCCAGGAGGTTCGCAGTGATGCTCTGCCACAAGCGCACACTCCTGCAGGCTTAGTTCACAGTGACCGAGTTAGACTCAACCACAGACATATGACAGAGTGTACCTACACGACACATCCTCTCGCTCTAACAGAAACGCTTCCTGCAGGAAATTACAATACACATGGAATCTTATGTCTTAATTATGCCTTCTGTAAGCAGAGACACCTTTTCTGACAAGGGAAGGAAATGTGTCTGGTGTGTCAGTTATCTGCAATCTACCTCAAATGTCCTTTCAAACTATCAACAGCCAAAAGAGTCCTAATGAGCACGTAGTAGCCCTGACCCTGATCAGAAGCCCCTCAGACCACGGCCTGCCTTGCTAGGACAGACTTCCCCATTCGAAGTTTGTTGAAGAGCTGCAAGGTTGTGATATTTCCAACAATAAAGTGATAAGGGTATCTATCCCTGTTCTGTGTATATTTCCTGCTAGAAAATGACAGGAATGTAGTATGTGACTTTGGGAACCAGTGAGACAACTTTAACTTTTTTATCTTTTCTTTTTAATTTAATTTAATTTTTTTGACTTATTCACTTTTACATCCTGCTAACAGCCCAGCTCCCAGTTACCCCCCAACACACACACACACACACACACACACAACACTTCTCCCATCTCCCCCTCCCCAAAATTCAACTTTTAAGAAGGAACCCCACAACCTGAGGAGATGGCTCAGTGGCTAAGCATTTGGTACATGAGAAGGAGGGTCTGAGTCTAGATCCCCAGCACCCACATAAGAAGCCAGGGGTGGCAGCCCAAGCCTCTAACCTCAGCCCTGGGAGAAGGGCAGAAACAGAAGGACGCCTATGGCTTACTGGCGTTCACCCAAGTGAAAACCAAGAACAATAAGCTCCAGGTTCAGTGACAGACCTTGTCTCAGGAAATATGGCAGAGAGTAATAGAGGTCACCCATTAGAGTCATCCTCCTGTTATCTAGGACATTGAATATACATAATACATCTTCTATTTCATAGTACACTCTGCTAGAACTTCAACTTGTTGCTAATTTTCCTTAAAGCCAATCAAGGAAAAAGCCTATCACTACAACCACATTCCACTGAAGAGATTTATTAGGACTGGGCATGAAGAAACCCTGTGGTGAAAAGGCACACCTTCTAAAATAAATGCACTAAATAGCACTTAGGAAGTAAGAAAGAGAAAGCTCTCAGGCACTGGTTACAATCAAATAGTCAATCAAATGTCTTAAGTGTTTAGTTTTCTGAACTGTAATGATAATGAACTTGTAGTTTCTACATTAAAACACATGTGGCTCTGCAGTAACACTTCCCTGCCTCCAGTATGTACTTAGAACTGCAAGATTCATCATATCCTTAGGAGAATGGACAACAATTTTCTTGGCCTAACAGCTGACAATAAAACTAGAGAAAGTGTATTTTATGCAAAATTTCAAGTCAACTTTAACCCATGCACATACAAAAGAGTTTTCCCTATAGAGACGCTTCACTACCTCCCTGTTTATATTCAGCTCTCATCACTAGCTTCAATGAAGAAGCCCTTTTGCTCACTTTCTAACTTAAGTACCTTAACATCAAAGCAAATTAAAACATTCTGCTGATTTAAAAAGAAAAAAGAAAAAAGAACTCTTTACTAACTCCTAGACACCAAAAAGGCTCTCCCCTAGATAATAATAATAATAATAATAATAATAATAATAATAATAATAATAATTTCCTAGCAATAAATAAAAGAAGAAACACACATGCGCAGAACAAATTGAAGGAACAAAAGGAGTGATGAGGATTTGAAGGGAAGAGGAAAAGTTGAGCAGCAAAGTTACACTGGAGGGGGTGGGCGTAACAGGCAGCAAGTCCTCCCTCCTCACCATCCTGTTCTCCACAGCAGCTTCGCAGAACAGAAGGAACATGGGCTTTGGAACCAGACAGCAAGGGTTCAGACTTGGCGCTGCCCAGTGCAGCCTCAGTGCAGCCTCAGTACAGCAGCAGTGCAGCAAGGCCTGCTGCAGCGTGCAAAGGAATTAGTGTCTATGGAGAAGATTAGCTGCGAAGAACTAGACAAGGTGCTGATTACAGTTGCTACAGTAATGAATGCGAGTGCAGTCCTAGCAAGACCCATGGTGCTAATGATGTGAGGAAAGTCTCATACACTACAAGTGAATGTAATCTTCCACTTAGATAAAAAACTGACAATGAAAATCAATTTTGCAAGTGATTTGTTACCTAAGTAATTAAAGTATTATAGATTCGAGGCGAAGCCTATGAAGTCGCTCATGTGCAGTAACAGGAAGGGAAGGAGGCACAGATAAAGACCCTCACTGGATCTGGAAACCTACACATGTGTGCAGGAAGCTCACAGAACAGCAGCTGCTTTCCACCCTAGGACCCTAAATTACACCCAACCACAGACAGTGGCTGCAGTGCCAGGCACCTAGAGAGGAATGCCAAGGCCAACCTCCAACACCAAGCTTAACAAGGTTATGATCAGCCAGCCTAACAGTTTTTAATTTCGTTAAAATATCACATAGGAAAAAACTTTCTGTGTGTGTGTGTGCATGTACACATGCATGTACTGCATGTTCATGTATGCAGGTTCACATAGTGTATGGGGACACATGCACAGGATCCTAGGTATGGCACAGAGACCAAGAGACGAGCACAGTTTGAAGATGCTCAGGCGCCACCCCTTGTTTCTGAGACAGGCTCATTCATAGAGAGGCCTGAACCTTTTAACATTGACTCGCCAAGGCTGGCTGAGCAGTGAGCCCTGGGCATCCATCTATGCCCGTCCACCTTCCCTGAGCTTGGTTTACAAGCACATGCTACCGTGCCAACTGCTTTCCTCTGGGTGCTGGGGATCAAACTTAGGTGCCCAGGCTTGCACAGAAGCATTTTGCTGACTGAATTGTTCCTCTATCCTTAGAGAGGCAGGGTATATAAAAAGTACGCTACAGCTATATGTGTTAAGTGGACATGTTTTATTAATGGGGTCAGAACTTGCTGTGTTTTACAAACAAGTCCTTTGAGAGTAAAAAAAAAAATGAAGTTTATATATAATACAGATTTGTTATGGAACTGATATTTTACAATCTTTATCATATGTTGTAATATCATATCAAGCAATACGTTTTAGAAATCAGAACATGGATCTCAGAAACTGCCATGTCTGAGCATACCATATAGATAGCATAAATAATCGGTAAAGGCATTCGAATTGAAACTGGCATACAGTAGCAGATTTCATCATGTCTTTCATTAAGATTATTAACGTCTCATCTTCCCACATAGCCAGACTGTGATTTACAAGGGGTGAGCATGTAGGCTCAGCCTGACAGTAGGTAAGTCAATATTTAAGCAAGGAAGAAAGGCAGGGCGATTTCTCTATCAGGTAGTGGAATTTGTTTATTCAGGTCTGTGTTTAACTTAGCATACAAAGTAAGAAATTCATTATGATTGTAGCATCTTTATACATATTTGTTCTTGTTTGTTATCCTCCAAACCCTCCCTGACCCCCCCTACTCCCCACAAAGCTAGTCAGCCAGTCTCTCTTTCTCCCTCTCCCTCTCCCCCCACATCTTAAAATTAGTTTTCATGGTCCCATATCTGGTTTTATAACTTGTACTGCCCATCAACAAATGTGTAAACGCACACAAACACAAACAACTTATGGAGGAAGATGACCCAGTGGGTAAATATACCTGCCACCAATTTGACATCCTGAGTTCAATTCCTAGGACCCAATTACCTACATATCATTGGATGCAAAAGAACATGGGTCCAAGTGGATGCTAGAGAGCGAGCATCCCACTGGACTCCAGAGACTGAAGATTCTGCTAGACACTAGGAAGCAAGGATCCTTTTGGGATGCAGAGAACACAGGTTTTAATGGACAAAGATTGAAGGTCCTCCTGAGCACCAGAGAACAAGACTACCTCTGGATACCAATGAGCAAGGATACTAAGTACATCAATGCCAGCCTAGGTGGACACAGATGAATGTGGAAAATAGCTCTGGAGAGGCAATCAGAGGTTATAGAGTTCTGTTTGGGACATTAAGATAAAAGCAATGGAGCTGGAAGGTCTATAGAAAAACCGTTAAATCCTCTCCAGCTGCAGCTGAGAACACTAAGCATCAGAAAAGTAATGCGTCCGAAGGCAATCAACAGATGTATCAGTGCTTTGGTGGGGAGGGTGGTGGAGGGTTACAGATGTTGCACATTATTGCTCTGGCTTGGGCTCTCTAAATGAAGTGTGGGCTGCAGAAACAGAAGGTAAAGAACGAGTCTTTACACATTAAGATGAACACAGAGCCTGACTTGTAGACTTCTGTTAACTAAGCAAACAGCCACTCACTCAAGCTCTCCAGGGTTTAGTGATCACACCCGCTAAGTGCACCTAACAGACTATGCCTCTGTCTCCAACCCTCTCATGATATGCTAGCACTGAGCTTATCGCTTTTCAACCTCCAAGCGGCCAGTGAGAATTCCCATCGACTGCATCTCTCCTATTGTTTCTCACAACTAAACGCAGCACAGGCTCCCCTGTGAACCTACACTGGGCCAAACTCATTAGTGAGAAGCCATTCCTTATCACCCTGGCCAGGGAGAGAAAGGGCTCGTCTCCTACAGAAACTTTAGCTCTACACACGGCCAGGGAAGTGCATATTGAGTACTACTTGTTTTTAAAAGCCATTCTGTTTTTTAGAGAAGGTTTAGGGTCACAGATAAACTGAGCACCTGCACCCTCGTGCCCCAGTGGTGGGTTTCTTTTCTTTTTTTCCTAGTAAGTTATTTCTTTAATGGAATTAGAATACATTATAGTATAAATGATTTGCAAATTTCAATAGAATAGTTAAGGTTGAATAAGAATATGTTTTAGAAAGATAGAAGAAAGTCTTACAAATTATTTTCCATAGGATGGTGGGTTATGATAGATCTGGCACTGACAGGTTCTTAGGGTTCTTAGATGCCCCTACCCCAAGTATCTTCTGGGTTATTCTCACTCACCTCTTCCCTACATATCTAACTACAAACAGCCACAGATTCTGTTGTTGCTTCTATAGTTGCCCTCTGCAAGAATGTCATATAGTTGATTGATCACATAGCATGTGGCTTTTAAGAATTAAAATTACTTTAATAACAATAAAAATTGCCTTATTTTACTCCACAAAACCATTTTATGTCTTTTCATGACTTCATTGTTCATTTTTTAGTGTTTTACAAAAAAATTTAAAATAAAAATTTTAAGAAACTATGAGCAAATTCCCTGATTCATTTGGAACCAGAAATAAATAAATAAATAAATAAATAGATAAATAAATAAATAAATAAATCCTGGTCAATGTGTGAGTCAAAGGACAAAATTTATGATTTTTAGCCTACAATGATATCCTTTATTTAAAAAATGCTCAATAAGTGTTAACTGAAGGGCTGGAGAGAAGGCTCAGTGGTTTAAGAGCACTGATTGCTCTTCC
>NC_034605.1:33249298-33305262 GCF_900095145.1 Mus pahari
AGGGGAGGGGAGGGGAGGGGAGGGGAGAAGAGAAGAGAAGAGAAGAGAAGAGAAGAGAAGAGAAGAGAAGAGAAGAGAAGAGAAGAGAAGAGAAGGCTAAGGAAAACAAAGCACAGTAAAATATAACAGTAAAATGAGACTGAATCAACCCATAATACCACCCACCTCAGGAAAAGATCCTACTATGTAGCTCTGGCTGAACTGAACTTGTAGAGAAGACTAACCTCAAACTCAGAGACCTGCCTGCCTCTGCCTCCAGAGTGCTGGGTTTAAAAGCACACCCTGACATGCCTGGCTTACCTTCTATTTCTACTACATAAATAAAATAAGTCATTATGGAAACCAGATCCTAAAGACATGTCTGTTTTCTTTTTACCACAGCAGAGGTTGTTACACACTTTGACAAGGAAAAAAACAAGAGGCAGGTGTATGTGTATACATCATTGCTGCTCCTAGGTCCGTTGTGCTCATTCTACCAGCTGCCGAGCATCCTGTTCACTAAGAGCATTCTGTTCACTGAATGGACCATATACATTCATCTGCACACTACTGACAAAAGAACAGCACCATCATCCCATAATGATGTGGTGGTCCTAGACTGGTATGAGAAGAACCTTTTACAAAGGATGCATTAAAAATACATATGATAGCTCTGAAAAATATTCCGTTACCCTCAGTGTCTCACACACAAAAAATGGAGAGGGGTGCAACCACGAACCACGTGCTGTCTCTGCCTGCTCTCAGGGAGGAAGGTAGCACTTTGGACACCTCAGGAAAAGATGTAGGTAGGTACAGTAGGAACAAGTCACAAAGAAGGCAACAGATAATGTAATGCATTATCAATAATAATTTATATACTTTGGTCTATTTGACAGTTTAAATGCAAACAGAAGAAAGGTTGAAGAGAAACGTTAAAAATAGCACAAACATTTTTAGTTGTGAGCCTAGCCCTTAACGGTTTATCCAGGATAATATGGGGAAGGGGGAGGACCATCTCTGGGATAAGCCAGAGACCTGGGATAGGGGAAGCCCCTGGGAGGATATGGGGATGACCCTATCTGAGATTCTTAGCAGCAGTGGATATGAAGCCTGAAGTGGCCACCTTCTATAGCCAGGCAGGACTTCTAATAAAAGGAAGAGAACACCGAACCACCCACAAAACCTTAGACCTAAAATTTACCGTGTCTACAAGATATGCGGGGATAAACATGGAGAAGAGACTGAGGGAAAAGCCAACCAATGACTGGCCCAATTTGAGACCCACATCATGAGAGAGAGCTAACCTCTGGCACGATTAATGATAGCCTGCTATGGTTGCAGACAGGCATAACTGTCATGGGAGAGCCTTCATCCAAAAGCTGATGGAAATAGATACAAAGACTCACACATAATATGAAAAGGAGCTCAGAGAGTCTTGTGGATGAGTCAGGAGAAGGATGCAGGGAGTCAAGAGCGGTCAAGGATATCACAAGAAGACCTACAGAGACACCAACCAAAGAGCATGCAGGGGCTGGACTAGCCCCCCTTCACATCTGTAGCAGATGTGCAGCTTGGTCTTCGTGGGCCTCCTGACAACTGCAGCAGAGGCTGTCACTGACTCGGACTCTGATGCTTGCCTTTGGATCCCTTTCCCCTAGCTGGGCTGCCCTGTCTAGCCTCAGTAGAAGACGCTTAGACCTGCTGCAACCTAATGTGCCAAGGGAGAGGGGAGGCTCCTATTTTCTGAAAAGGGGAGGTAAAAATGAAGAAAGGGGAGGTGAGAGGATGGGACTGGAAGGAGAGGAGAAAGGCAGAATGTCATCAGGATGTAAAAATGAATGAGTAAATAAATGAGTGAGTGAATGAATGAATGAATGAATGAATGGATGAATAAAAAAATAAGACAAATAATTTTTTTAAAAAGGCTGACAACGGGTTGGTGAGATGGCTCAGCGGGTAAAAGCATCGACTGCTCTTCCAAAGGTACTGAGTTCAAATCCCAGCAACCACATGGTGGCTCACAACTATCCGTAACAAGATCTGACTCCCTCTTCTGGAGTGTCTGGACAGCTACAGTGTACTTACATATAATAAATAAATAAATCTTTAACCAAAAAAAAAAAAAAAAAAAGGCTGACAACATAAAATCCAAATATAAACTTTTTTTAAAGCCCAGGTGCTACTAAGGAACAAGTCAGCATTAAGAAAGGAGGGCACTCTAGGGGTTCGTGTGATCAAAGTATGCTATATACATGTAGGAAAATGCCGCAATAAGAGTCATCCCTTTGGGGAGAAAAAGGAGGGAGGAGAGAGAGCAGAAGGGAGCTAGGGAGAGGGAGGAGGAAGCCTGGCAAGCTGAGCAGGCACTGCTGCAGAGGGCACGGGAGCTGCACAGGAGAGATCTGTGGCTCAGGTGAGAAGCAAATACAAGAAAATAGTGGACTGTGCAATGGGGCTCAGATGAAGCCTGAAAAACACGTGAATAAGCGGAACCAATATTTAGAGAGAGGGAGGGAGGGAGGGAGGGAGGATGTCAAAAAGGAAAAATACAGGAGGTTCTAATTAGTATGGGCTCAGCTGTTCAGTACCTGTGAAGAAAAGCACGGCCAGTGTCTGCTTATAGAATCGGGGTGCTGAAATAGCACGCAGGTGATTCCCACTGGAGTTGACACAGAAGGAAGTGCAAGTTTGGGTAAGTGCAAGTCACAACACACACAGTGACTGGGACTACCTGGGATTTGGACCATGGTAGGAAGCAGATGTCTTGGCTAGACTGTGTACAGTATAAAGATGAATTACGAAGGTGCCAATTGAGATCAGTAGATCGTGGGGAAAAAAAGAGGAAAATATGAAATAACTCAGTGAAGGGACCAGAACAATACTGTCTTCCTATGTGCTTGTAAATAGAAAGGTTGAGAGGGGATCCAACACTCGCTCTTGTAGCACGCAAACAGAATAAGGACACAGGGAACGGTGTAGCATGGTGATATTTGTTAACAGTTATGCCCATACAGCTAACCCATGAACCCTAGTAAGGAAAACAGAACCCTGAGCCCACAAGATTCTTGGATGAAATAGTGGTTTTTCGATGGATTAGAAGGATCCACCTCCCTTTGGGACACTGGGGCAAGAAGTAAGCATTGTTAGAGTATTGTTATCTACTTTTAAATTAATGTTAATAATTTTAAGCATTTATTAAAGTTCCTGCCCAATGTTTGTTTTTCATCTAAGCTAAGACAACTGAGGCCCAGACACTAATTGGCAAGTTAGATCCTGTGCTGTGCCCCGGCTTCCTGCAGGACCACCACATCTGCTCATCACCAAAGCAACGCCAGCTCCAGAGGGCACAGCCCCAGACATGACTGGTTCAACTAGCTTGCACCAAACTTCTTACCAGCAAAAGGCTCAAACCTAGCAACCATTTTCAGCTACCATTTGCCCTGTATGTCCAGATGAAGGCCTGTGATTGGTTACAAACACAAACCTTAACTTCTGTGAATGAGTGTGCCAAGACTGTATAAACACTCTTGCTCTATCGCTTCAGGAAATAGAAGCAGCCTGACTTTGTGCTGGTCAGGAGACTCCCATTTGTGCAGCTCCCATATGAAAATTAGCCTTCATCAAAGGCTGCGCCCACTATGTCCTTTGCCTACGTTTACCTTCATCACCAGTAGACTGAGTGAGCAGTAACTTAGAGAGAAGCCAGTTGAAGTAGCAGCAAAGCAGCAATGGTGGCAAAGTCCGTGGTGATCGCTGCCACCCTGGTGGCAGCAGGAACAACAGAAATGGGAAGAGACCTGAAGCACTAAAGAAAGTGACTATGGCAGAAACCAGAATAAACAGAGAGACAGAGAGAGAATGAAAAATCCCCAAAGAGAAATGAGCGTCCCAGCATATGGGGCCTGTTTGAAAGCTGTGACACAAGCAGTGAGTGACATCTGCTGCTGCTGCTGCTGCTAATGATGGTGATGATGGTGGTGGTGGTGATGCTGATGCCTGCAATACAGTCTGACATTTCCTCAGTTAAACACAGTTATCATATAACCCAGCAGTTCTAAATTTATACAACAGAAATGAAACCTATACACACAAAAAGCCTGTGCATGGTGTTCACAGCAACATTTAAAATGGCCAAAGGCTGAAATATCCAACTGATACCGAAACATATGCCATAAAAGAGATAGGAGCAATGATACATGCTGCATATGTCTACACAGAGTGAGAAGTCAAGGTGGTCCTCATAGTGTACAACCCCATCAGAGGATATGTCCACAAGAAGTCTGAGGGGCAGCAAGTTAGTGCCTGTCCAGGGATGGGCCAAAGGGGAAACAGTCAGGTGCACCAGGGAGCCCATGCTTTTTCCCCGAGTAAGGAGTGCGTGGTGATTGCCATAGACTCTACATGAGCTACCAACTACAGGACTACACACTGCAGTTGGAGGCACTGTGTGAAGTATGAATTGTATCTCAAGAAAGCCATTACATCGAAAAACAACAACAACAAAAGATGAAATTAGCCGAATGTAGTACTGTGAAGCTTTAAAGAAAACAACTGAGGAAGGCATGGGACCCTGAGGACCTCACAACTCTATGCAACTGTGGACAGCTGGGAGCTTTGCAGCCATAAAGGACAAAAGACCAGGAAGACGTGTGTATAAAAACAGAATAAGGAACCATTATTTTTACTTAATTACAAAGAAGCAGAAAGGAAGTTCATTATGTAATTTGGGAAGCTATTGTGTCCATTTGCAGTGATAAGGACAGGGGAGAAAAGAAGAAGAAAAAAAAAAAAGGCAGAAAGAAAGAAGGACCACAACCACAGGCAGAAGAGGAAGAAGGCCAAACTGAGTGAAGGTGGGAGGAGGGGACAGAGCAAAGACAGACCCAAACTCCCCTTGAAGAGGGCACAATAGTCTGAATTCCCACTAGAGAAAAAGGAAAGCTATTCTCAGCACCATAAATTGCAGCCCTGGATACACAAAAGCTTATTCAACAGCATAGCATTCGAATAAAATACGTAAAACAGTATCTTATGCCCTTCGGGCAATTGACTATAAATATACAGGAAAAAACAAAACAAAACATGCAGCATGTTCCCTTACTGACTCCATATGTTCTCAATCAGGAAGCAAGGACTTGGTGACCAAACAATTCAGAAATAACAGTACTGAGTCACTCTGGTGAGAGACTTTCAAAGGGCCCATACAAATATTTTACCCTGCTCTCAGAAAAGACTTCAGGGTCACAGCTGAACATGGAGGAGGAAACAAGCTGACATGCTGGTGCCTGAAGCAAATGAAAGGTGCTGTTCCCACATCTCCAAACTGCTGAGAGTCGAGCTTTCCCCGGGGGTGGACATGCTCACAGCCGTGCCAGCCACTGTGTCAATTACCAACTACCTGTGGTCACTACACACTCAGCTCAAACACTGAATGTTTAGCTTAAGCCATATGGAACAGGAAGGCTTAAGGAATCGTAAAGCCCGCAGATCACTTTGCAGATCAGCTGTTAGAAGTCAATGAACACCTCAAAGACAGCCTCCCAGTTGGGCTAGAAAAGAAGGCCACATGCCCGTGTACCCAAGAGACCAGGCAGGAGGACTCACTCCACTGCCAGAGGTCCTGGTCTGGCACGGATCAAGGGTATTTTTCCTAAATGGCATTCGAGACAAGCCAATGGGTAGAATCATAAAGCCTACATTTAAGTAATTCTTTCGCTTCTGGTTACATGCTAGTATAGAACATGAATCACCACTTTTAATTATAAACGTTCTGGGGAATCAAACTCAGGACACTAGGCTTGGCAGCAGGCATCTTTATCCACTGAGCTGCCTCACCTACCCTTATATAAAATAAAGATTTATTTTCAACATCAAGGGTGAGATTGGTGGGAAGGAAAAACTGTACCAATGTAGTAAGAAAATACTAACTGAACGCAACTACACTCTCAGGGAAACTTCTTAAACATTTTCAACTGTGACTCCTTTTGTTGCCTAAATAATTTTTTATATAAATCTGAGGGTAAAGATATACATTATACATTATAAAATAGATATTTAAATCAAACATTTACTGATAACAATCATAAGAAATTTATTTCAAAATATTTCATCAGTATATAATTTCACCATTTATTTAAAATGGAAAGCAAATGTGCATACCAGTGAGATATAAGGGTTTGCTTGTCTTTAAACACACAATTCAAAGATGTATACTGATTTGATTAAAGAATGATCATAAGAAAATCACAAATGTCTTTATTTTCTGTAATTTAACTGTTATGTTTCTTGGGAAGAAGAAAGCTTTATGTGTATAGGAAACACTCAGCAGTTCACAACATGTGTAGTCCGAAAGCACTGTGGCTCACAGCACGCATGTGTAGTCTGGAATCTGCTAGGTGGTTCAGGCAGAGGTGTTTACTGGGGCTGTGCAACCTGACAACATGCTCAGTAGAAAGTGCAGATATGTTCCGAAGCAAGACTACAGTGAAGTCACATGATACAACACAGGCAAGCACTGCCAGAAACATGGCAGACTGGCTACATGGTGATGTGAATTTATTTTTAGTTGCTAGGCATCCAGAAATATTTCTCACTTGTCAAATGTTTCATGGCCATCCCCATTCCACTCATTTTCTTGACTATGGGGTCACAACCCACAGTTCAAGAAGCTTTGCACTGGGTCATTTGGGAACTAAGGCAAACAGAATCTCTGGCCTTCTCAGATCTGACTGCCCGACAGTTATGTATTAGAACAAAACTACAGAAGGAAAAATGTTTGGTCAAAATAATCAGTGAACGTTTACCAGGAACTCTTATGTATGCATGAGTGAAGAAGGCTGGAGAAACAGGCAGCAGTTAAAGTGATGAAAAGCCTGTCCTCAGGTGAAAATTTAAATTAGAGTTAAGGGCTTTGTGGAAAAATAAAATCACCTAAATGTACGACCATATTTCCTCTAGGTTAAGTTAGACATAGTGACAGATACAGAGGGCAAAGCCACTCAGAGATGGGATCCTGGAGAAGCCTGTCGCAGTAAAGAGCTCTATAGCACAGGGGCCCCAGGGCTGAGTCCTGGGAGTGAGGAAAGCACAGGGAGAGCATTTTAAAACATACCTTCATGTGCTGGGGAGGATGGACAGGTAAGGTGGGGGATTTGGTAATCTGGAGAGCGACAACAGTGGATGAAGACCAGGACATTACAAGGTGTTAGAAACCCCATCGAGTAGCTCTTCAGAGTAGAGTGCTAGTGTCTTAGTGAGAAAGTGTGTGTGTGTGTGTGTGTGTGTGTGTGTGTGTGTGTGTGTGTGTGTGTGTGTGTGAAGGTGAAAAGTCACACACAGTGGAAAAGGTTTCAGAGGAGAGACAGACAGTATGTTTAGAAAAGTCGTAAGGAAACTAGCAGGAGGAAGTAAAATGAGTGAACAGCATGGCATTCTTCTATTTCTCCATCATGTCCTTCCTTACCCCAATGATGCTGAGTCCTCTGAGGTAGTCCTGACGAGGCTGGGCTTGGGGAACACAGCCAGCGAGGACAACTTTCTTATTCTCCTCTTGAGCTTTTCTGCAATGAAGAAAATCACTGTGAATTCTACTGCTCACTGACACAGCCTAAGAAACTGACGTCACTGCACCTAAGTTCTCCAGCTAAGAAGACCATCTAGCATGAACCAGGACTTTCTGGCAATGGGATAAAGAAAATATTCATCATTAAACTTATGTACTGTATGCCTGTTTCTCATACCACTAATGCATGTGTCAATAATGTTTGGGCCTTTCATTATCACAATATTGTCAAACAAAACAATCACACAAAGTTTCGAACACTGATATGAAACATTTGCAAAAAAAATCTGTTTTCCAGATAGGCAGGCTAAGTCTTCAAATAAGTCATGTTAGTAAGAATGCACATACAACATCACATATTCTTTCTTCAACTTTGAACAATATAAACTTAAACTGTAATTTAAAACAATTCCAACAGGAGAGATAGAAGGTAAAATATCTCATATCATTGACATTCTTGAACTCTCTGCTGACTTCTTCTCCCTAATCACCTATGGTTATTGCTTTCCTGTGTTGACTGTCATCCTTCACATAGCAAGCATGACTAGATGATGTATGTATCCACACATATGAATATATGTACCTATTTGTACATATGGTTATCTACAAGAAAAACTGGTTAATGAAGTCTGGTGTCATCGATGGGTTAATCCATCAGTGACTTCTTATTAGATGGGCCATGTGGAAGTGATGCAGGTCTAGGGAACAGGAACAAGTACACCCTTGAGAAGTAGACCTTACCCCTGGACACCACCACCCCCCCGCCCTGCGCTGCTTTCAGTTTCTTCCTCTGAGATGCTCAGCAGTTAGGAGCACGTGACACTCTCGCTGAGGACCCTAGTTCAGTTTCCAGCACCCACATGGACACTCAGAATTATCTTGTTCCAGGAGATCCAATGCCGCCTTCTGACATCCCTGGGCACCACCAGGTATGCACATGGTACACATACATTCATGAAGGCAAAACACTCAGACACATAAAATAATAAAATAAATCTAAAAGAAGTTTTTCTTACAGAAAATGCCTGTTTCCCATGAAATGAAATGATTTTAGGGGAACACAGAAATGAGGAAGGCTCGTGCCTGCAATTCAACAAACAAGTTAATAAAAGATGACATGGCAAGACTACATGTAACTTGGCAGCAACTGTGCAACTCGGTGACACAGAAAAGAGCAGAAGGCTTGAAGAGAAGATCAGGATGCAAGCAAGAGCAGTTTCATGAGCAAAATTTTATCAGCAAATGTAAGAAGAAAGGGGCAGGAAGAAGAGCCCAGAAAGCTGCAGGCAGTCGCTAGAGCAGGAGCAAGAGGAGAGCAGACCAGGAGGACAGAAGGACAGTGTTAGCCACAGCGCCAAGCAGAACAGGCAGTCTGTCAAGCACAAAGAACACCACAAGATTAGGAGCAAAGGTTCAGAAAGGGCCTGACTTAGGAACTTACTGAGAACTATTCCCAGCTAAGCTGACTTTGGCTTCAAAATGGCAGGGCAGACGAGAAGCACAATCTAAACCAAACCTCAGCCCAGACATGGGAGTCTGATGCCACACGTCACATGGGACCAGAACAACGCTCCAAAGCTGTAACACAGAGTCTGCGAAAGTTCCAGGACAGCCAGGGTTACACAGAGAAACTCTGTCTCGAAAAGCCAAAAAAAAAAAAAAAAAGAATGTTCTTCTTCTAAGCATTCCTTTCTGACAGTCTGTTCTTTTTATTTATTAAGCTTTGTTCATGTTAATGCACAGTGAAATTATTTTTCTTTTCATATATACCTAACACAGATATTTTTTAAAACTTTTTTTCCTTCAAAATATGAATGCTGCTAAGAATAATAACTTGAGAAAAGTTTAAAATAGTATGAATTACCATGTCTTCCTTTCAGGTGGCACTGGCATGTTAATTAAAAATTTAATGAATATAAAGTTAATTTAATATTTTGGTTCATATATTCTTGAAACATATCTCCAAATGAGACTAGTGGCATGCACCTGCAGAGACCATTAACTTGAGTGACACAGAAAATAAAAATAAAGCGGCGACCTCCTCTTCTGAATACCAAACACAGGAAATGGTCTGGAAGGAAGCTTAAGAGTCACAGCAACATGACGCTACCTAATGATGACGAAGTATCAGTCTTTCATTGCAAAAACAAGAAACTACACTTCAAAAAGATGCAGTGATCTCAGGTGGGTGTGGCAGAGCTGGGGTGAGCCCACGAGAGCCTGGAGCCTTGAGTGCCACATTTCAGGAAACAATAACAAACAATGAGGAAGCTCTCCTTCTCTAGAACCCGTGGTCGTGCACCAAGATGTAAAGCCAAGCGCCTTCCAGGAAGAACCACAATTCAGTATCCGTTCTACTCACCCAAGGCCAGTGAGCAACATAATGGTGTGACAGAAAACTAGACTCACTGGTGTATGCAGAAAAACAGAGATCTTTTTCTACTAGTATCGGGTCAGGGGAGACTGTGGATTCTCCATCTGTACTCTCATTCCTCATACAGACTCTGAAATTGGTATTAATATTAAAATATTCATAGCAATGTGAACTTTCACCTAAAATTTCTTTCAATAAAAAAAAAAAAAAAAAAAAGTCCTGACTAGAGAGATGGCTCAGTGGTTAAGAGCACTGACTGTTCTTCCAAAGGTCCTGAGTTCAATTCTTAGCAACCACATGGTGGCTCACAACCATCTGCAATGTGATCTGACGCCCTCTTCTGCTGTGTCTGAAGACAACTATAGTGTATTCATATACATAAAATAAATAACCTTTAAAAAAAAGATTAAAAATAAATAAATCAAAAATAAAAAAAGTCCTGTCCTGTGTCACTGTCAGTCCATCATTAGTCTATCCCCATGCCCCCAACCCCACCCCTTACCTGAGAGAGGGGGAACTAGCCCTGCAACTCACCTAGGCAGCACAGCACAGCTGACTCTGGTGGGGGGGGGGCTGCAAGTGACTGGGTACCCAGGGCGAGAGCTCCATGAGGTGCTCCCCAACCCCCTCATCTAGAGAACTGGCCCCAAGGGCAAGACAATGAGAGACCAGACCTGCCCTGTCACTGGCTGTAGCATTCAGGCCAGCCAGCACCTCGCCTGAGCAACACACTGGAGCTGGTCCTGATGGCTAAGGCAAGGCTGAGCCAGCCTTGAGGCTGTGAGAGTGGGAGAGCTGGAGAAGCTCCTCTGAGGCTGCAGCATGTGGGAGAGTGGGCCCGACACCCTGCCTGTGTAGCACTGGAGGCATGGGTGCCGGTGAGCTAGCGCTGAGGGCATGAGAGCAGGAGAGCTGACCCTGCCTCTTGCCAATGGTGGCCCTGCATGGCCAATTGGAACAGGGTGGGAGAACTCACCCTGGTGGAACAGATTGGGGCCAGTCGGTGCACTGACCAGCTCACCTGTCACCCAAGCCTAGATCCAGGGCTCTGAATTGGCCCATTCCAAAATCTCTATCATCTTCAAACAGTGCGGATTTGTGAAAGGGCCAGTCCTGATGATCTAATGTGGCAACAACAGGATAACTGGGAGGACTCTCTGATGGTGTCACAGAAGCCAGAGATCTTGAACAAGACCAGTGACTCAAGCAATGAACATCTGCAATAGAATATGTGCGGACAAGGGATATACTGTGGGACATACTGTGACATAGTACAACAGCTTCCACAATGAGATCATTTCTAAGCTTTGTTTTTTTGTTATTGCTTTTTGTATTGTTGGGGGTTTTTTGTTTTGTTTTTGGTGTGTGCGTGTGTGTGTGTGTGTGTGTGTGTGTGTGTGTGTGTGTGTGTTGGCAAGGAGAAGTGTTGCAAGGCAGGGTGGAGATGAGTAAGACTGGGGTACATGATGTGAAACACACAAAGAATCAATAAAAAGTTTTTAAAAAGAAATAGCAAATAGAGAAATAGGGAATTTTGTGAAAAATGAATTCCCTCAGTATATCTAGGTTTTATACATCTAAATGTAAATTTCTTCCTCATGACAGTAAAAGCAAGAGGGTTATGGCACTGTGTTTCTGAATGAAGCAAGCACACCTCTATACAGGAAAGACCTTGCAATCAGATGTTCTCATGAGGGGTCTACTGTTTTATGAGTTGATGTATAGACATACAGCCATATAAAATACAGAAACACAACACCTAAGCAAAAAAAGAGAAATTCTGGTATAGTTCATTAGCTATAATACCTTCCCTATTCTAAAACCAGTAGAGAAGGAAATACTTGGTTTAAATGTCAATTTGCACTTACAAGAGGCTGGTGTCACAACTTGGACAGTTGGGCCATGAGCTCCCAATAGCTTGAAGTAAAATTGAAGTCTACTCTAAGATTTATAGACCCAAAATAATGATCCAAACCGATATATTCAGTGATGTACAGGGATACTCAATTTCCAAGTAACTGGAGCATAATCTCAGCATCTCAGTATGAATGCCATTGTAATTGTGTAGCTTATGCTTTGTGAGAAGACAAAAGCATTACAGGTTGGTGAGCAATGTACAGTGCATCTGGTAGACCAAAGCCCATGCCGATGACAGGAGAAAGAGAAGGTAACTTGGGCAAATGATCAAAATACACAAACCTGGTACATGTGAGGAGTAATTTCCTTGAAGTCAATCTGGGTATGATAAATTCTGATTCTATGATGATGTGGCCAAATCCCAGTATGAAAGTAACACACAGCTGGTGGCATAGCTCAGTCTAGCATGCACTTAGCATGTGCAATGCCTTCATCTGAATCTTCCACATTATAAAATAAAAAGACTTGATTCTATGTACCTTCATTGTTCTTACTGCAACTCTTAAAAGAGCGGCTGCACAAGGGCTGGGCATGTAAAAGCACTTGCCTTACAAGCCTGAAAACCTTGGTTCAGATCCCTGGAATCCGCATGATAAACCTCATGCAGTGGTTTGCATATGTGATTCTATTATTCCTATGGAAAGAGGAAAATCTGATACAAGTGAATTGACCAAAAAGGTTGAAAGCCAGTTAAGTAGGAACACGTAACACAGTGGCACAAAACAAGAAAGATGCTGCTGCAGAACAAAGGGGGAAGACAGTGCTGACTCCCAGGCATTGCTCTCTCATCCCCGAATGTGTATATGCATAAACACACAAGCATCCACATAAACGTGAATGCAAATGCTTACAAATAATAAATAGATGCAAAAGGTAAAATACAGACAATCCAATGAGTAGAAATACATCTTACATTACACACAAATATAGTATCACTGACCTACATCTGAAGTTTATGATAAATCCTTAAACCAATAAAAATCAAATCCATAAGAGCTACTACAACACTGCAGAGAATTTTCTTAGTATATAAGCCACTCCCAACTCTCTCCTTTTTGTTGCATTTCTCCTCTAAAAGCAACAAAGTTACACTTAAGCATACCATTAGAAAAGTAGCAAAGAAATTGGATAGAACTAATTTGACCTTAGTGTAGGTGGCCTTCATCACAGAGCTATGTAATTAAGTACAACTTTTAGCTGGGGGTGGGGTCCTTTTAAAACAACAGTGGCCTAGATACATAGAACAGATTAAACCTCAGAGCCACTACTCACTTCCAAACCCAGCAAGAACAGTGGTTTCTGAGACAGAACCACCACACACTGGTCTGTATAAAAATGCCCTCTTGACAGCATCAATGGGTCAAACAGCATCCACTTCAAGTTGTCAGGTTTTCTATTTCAATGCTAGCTCATGGACAAACTCACACTCACATCAATTCAAATTATCAACTAAAACAACCATGCAAACAGCAGTCGCCATTTACCAACAGGCCTTAAACAAACTAAATTATGCCGTAATGTATAACTGAAAGCAGGTTTCCTCATTATTACACTGTCCATTCTGCAGTGGAAAGTGAAGCTCAGCAGAATCATACAGAAAGGGAGCCGAGGCTGCACCAATTAGCCTTGGAAAAGCTATACTCAGAACGTGCCTCCATTGGTTCACTGTTCTTATCTCCCTAGGGAAAGCTACATAAAATGTCTACATGTATCCATGAAAAACGATATACAGCACTGTAGCAAGTGGAAAACCCTAAGCTAATCAACCAAGGCCTGCTGATTAAACACTAAGTGTAAGGCATGTGGGGTGGCCCACACCCACACGTACATGGGGCAGCACATATTAGAGCCTATGCATTATTAAATTTAAAAAGCATGACAAGTCAGATCCAGAGATGTAGGTGAATCTGGAAGGAGTTGAAAGTAAATATGATCAAACTACATTGTATAAAATTCTTAAACAACTAATAAAAAATAAAATTTAAAGGAATACGCACGTGCGCGTGTGCGCGCACACACACACACACACACACACACACACACACACTGGAGAAATAGCTCAGAGGTAGAATGTTTGCCTACCATGCATAAGACCCAGTATCATCCAGCACATACTATTGGATAGAACAAAACTGACCTGAGATAAGGTGGTACTGATGTCTCAGAGCTATGTATATATATGTATGTGTGTGTGTGTATATATATATATACACACACACACATATATGTATATATGTATATATGTATATATACACACACACATACATATATGTTTCTGTTTAGCATATATGTTACATGCTAGCAATAATGATAAAAATAATTTACTTAACTGTATAATCTTTTAATAATAACCCACTTGCCCATATAAAATACTTTTTTATTTGTTTGTTTGTTTGTTTTGTTTTCTGGCTGAGTAAGGATCTTACTAAAAGATGTTAACAAATGTGGTGTTCACATAATCATAATAAGGAACCCACCAAATTGATCACTAACTCATTAAGCTGTGGTCACTTAGAGATGGAGCATGCTGTATGGTGATTTGAATGAGAATGGGTCCCAAGGCCCATATGTTTGAACTCTTGGTTCCTAGTGGGTAGAATGCCTTAGGAAGGACTAAGAAATGTAGCCTTCCATCTTACAGAACCAAAGCTGCAAGATCTCCAAGGCATGGCACAACAACAGGATATCTAAGCGAAGTCCCAGTGAGGACACAGGGTTGATGGGGTAGCAAAAGCCAGAGGCTTCTAGGCAGACCACTGACTAGTGAGGCAATGAGCATTTTAGGTAAGGCTATTTGGACAACAGGGTGTACTGTGTGACACACCATATCGCCCACGGCAAGATGGTTTTTCTGTGTGTATCTGATTTTGTTTTGTTTTTGCTTTTTTGTTTGTTTTCTTTGGGGGTGGAGATGCAAGGGTAGATTTGGAGAGACTGGGAAATGATGGAATTTCAGTTCATGATGTGAAATTTGAAAAGAATCAATAAAAAGATTTTCTAAAGTAATTTTAAAAATTCAAAAGGAAAGAGAGAAAAGTGTGACCTGTTAGAGAAGATGTATCATGAGGGAAGAGCACTGACTGCTCCCTCCCTCCCTCCCTCCCTCCCTCCCTCCCCACCTCCTCCCCACCCCCTCCCCAACCCCCCAGCCCCTCCCACTTGAGCACATAGATGTAAGCTTTCAGTTAATGCTCCAGTACCATGTCTGTCTGCCTCCTGGCACACTGTCCACCATGATGGCCCCAATAAGCTCTTCCCTCTGTAAGCCCTGTGGCTGTGGCATCGCATCATAGCAATAGAAAAGTAACTGAGACAAGTGTATAAAGCACAAGAGCAGTTTCCAAGTGACTGGTGATATACAGACATTTCCGTGTGACTTTAAAATATTGTATTTAACAATATAGACATTAAAAATAAACCAATGTTTTAATTAAAAATAAATAAGCAGAAATTTCCCAGCAAAAAGAGGAAGAGAAATAAAACTGTGGTTAGTGTCCCTAAATCCTTTGAACCTTCCTATTTATCTCAGAACCCACATAAAAGTGGTTTTTTAACCCATGGCATATAAACAGGATGTCACAGTTAGCTGGAAGAACCCTCATGAATGCTTTAGGGAAGAAATATGGTATTTGGTCTTCTGATCATCTCAGAAAAATCAAGTGGTGTTTCAAACCAACTAATTAAGAATTTTGATTAAAGGGATTTTAGACATCATTAAAGAATTGGTTGGCTTTCTACATTTTGGTGGCAATAAATACTACTAGGAAGACAGTTAAGCAGGGAGGGTGTGTGCGTAGGATACACCTGTGCAGGGTCTCATGTAGTGTGTCTGGGCAACCTCATTACTCCCTTTTTGAAAACAAAACTTTAAGTTTGAAGGAGCAGGATGCACTATAGCATACACAGCCAGCCTCCCCAGAAGCCCATGTGTTCAAGGCCTGGTTCTCAGGGTGGTACTACGAGGACAAGTTGTTACCTTTGGGGGTAGAAGCAGGTCTTTAATTCAGTGCTGACATGCCACTGGGACCCTGGGCTCTCCTTTCCCTGATGTAACTGGTACTGTCCTGCCTAATGCTATTTCTATGCCAAACTATGCCTTTCTTCTCTGTGAGTTATCTGTCCCCAGTCACTGCTAACTGACACAACATGGTTCTAGAAGGAAGCTCTAAACCAACAGTCTCAAGAGTTCAGTTTAGATTCTGCCTCTGTGACAAACTGAAAGAAAGGCACATCTTCTCTCCATCCTAGTTTTTTCACGTGTTAAGTGGAAACTGCTAAACCCTGTGGCTCATACTGGCAAGAAAACTCCACAACTGTAATAGGAACCACTTGCCTTAATAGGCAGTAATTACAACCAAAGTCTAGTAATATTAAAAAAGAAATACTGTAGGAATGAATGAAATCCTTAGATTTTCTTTTCTAAATGTCATGGTATTAAATTAGCCACAAAAGTTCTTTGAAAGCATCCACAAAACACTGCAAATGGGAATTTGGAGGGAATCTATGGTAGACACAGAATCATGGGCAGTCACTTAAATTCTAAACAAGAACACCTAAACTCAAGGTGCCCAAGTCATCATCCAGAGTGAGATTACTTGCTGCCAGAGACAATGGCAAACAGCACTCTGTCCCCAGAGGCTCCAGGTGTAGGGGACAGAGAACTAAATGCACGCCTCCACTTTGCTTTTTCACGATGCAGGCAAGAGACAGAAAATAGAGGCCACACAAATACACCAGATTCCAGATTTCAAATCCCCTAAAAACAAAGGTTAGTGGATTCCTAATGCCTGCCATATGGGGCTCAGTGAAACCTAATTAAATAAACGTAGGCAACTATTGCTGGTTAAAACACAGTTCGGAGTCACTATCTCTAAAAAGTAAACATTTTATATCTAACACAGCCTCTTCTACATAGGGGTCCCAGGAAATGAGTTTCCAGCTTATTTTACTGAAAAACAAACAAACTGCTGTTTCTAAACCCAAGCATATCTAATAGACTATCCTACATCAAAATGCTGGTTCTTCTATGACTCAGCACAGAGAGTGCTTACCTAGCAATTAGCACACATAGGCCATGTCATGTGTGCTCCCACAAATAGACAACTGTCCTTGTTCCTCACCAACTGAGATGCTTCTTGTACATCGTACATTCTAATCCTTCTGGACATACTGTTGCTGTAAATACCTGCTTTTCTTCGAGCAAGCATTTTTTCCTCTTTACCAGATCACACCCAAAATTGTGTAGATGCACATCTTAAAAATATAACACAAAATCCCGGTACTATAGAGACTAAGGCAGAAGATGAGTTAGCATTAGCAAGGGATACACACAGAGACACAAGCATACACAGGCATACAAAGACATACACACACACACACACACACACACACACACACACACACACACCTCCTCCTCCTAGGTATGGAGTAACTATCTCAAATCAGCATGCTCCAGACAGATCCTTATGTTTTGCTATTATATCTACACCAATCCACATGTAAACAAACAGAACAGAAACTTATTTCAGACAAATGGTTCCAATGCACACCCAATACTCAACTTTACTGCCACCAAAAAANAGGGAGGGAGGGAGGGAGGGAAGGAGGGAGGGAGGGAAGGAGGGAGGGAGACCGGAAGATCAGCAGACCAACAGACCAGGAAATGCTCAGGACTGCTCTCTCAGATTCTACGTTCAATGCACCCACAAAGGTCACTATCTCAAGCTTTAAAACAGAATTCAAACCCAAGCCTTCGCGTTGCCATTACTACTACAATATCTAAACTCAGAGGTTCTTGCTGGCCATGAGCACATCTCAGCCTCACTCCTGAGATTCTGGAGGTTGATCTGACCCTTCACCAGTCTCTGTTGACTGGCTATCATTGCCTTCACACACAACACACGCAAGTGTTCCTAAGGCATCAACATTGCCACAACACAAGCAATAAACTAAGGATTGAAGCTCAAGGTAGAAGACCCCTGTGCTGCACAAGACTTCGACCCTAGAATTAACTGACATAGAACTTCCAGTTTCCCAACTTCTTGTTATAAGGGATCATAAAAAATTTTAAGGGACCAGCAAGATGGTTCAGCAGATAAAGATCCCTCTTGTCCAACCTAAAGACCTAATTACCGCCCCAGAGCCCATGTAGTAGAAGGAGAGAACAGACACCTCAAAGATGCCCTCTGGCCTCCACATGTATGCTTCCCCCTCCTCCCCAAACAGAAACAGAACCTTCAGAGTTCTGCTCAGCTTTTGATTGATTCTCCCGGTACATATGGCCAAAGCTATTCAAGCTGAAACAGCTTCCTTTCATAGAAATACACTAATGCAGACAGATGGGGGAGGTGCATGCATTTAGGCCCAGCACAGCAGACAGAGGCAGGTGAATCTCTGAGTTCAAGGCCAGCTTGGTCTATAGAGTTCCAGAACGGGTAAGGCTACACAGAGAAACCCTGTCTCAAAAACAAACAAAAATAAATAGATAAACATTAACATATGGAATGAGCCTGAATCCATGCCCACCTCCACCTGACTGCAGTGCCCAGGTCATTAAGCCCGCATGTTGCCAGGCTCCCTTCTCAAGCCAGTCTCAGAGGTCTAAATCCAGAGCTCCTTGGTACTGCAGGTGAGATAGGGAATGCACACTTCTGTCTGCTGTTTACACACTTATTAGTCTGATGCCATTCCAGATGCCAGGTGTCATTAGAAGTTCAGATTTGACTAATGAGGAACCAGACACACTGGGGAAATGTAATGTGCTTACACCTACAAATACTTCCTGTGTAATGAACTGACATATATATTTCAAGCTATTTCCTATACTTAGCACATACACTGAGAGCAGAACACATTTCTAGCTCACAATCTTGACTCACTTTTTATAGCACACCACCACTCAGTATGTCAGGCAGTTCCCAGGAAAGGAGTGGTTATGTCCAATGAAGGCCGAGCTAGGTTTTTAAAACAGAGGGGAATGCCTTTACAGATAACAGAAGAAGGGCTCGACAGAGGTTGGCTGGTTTACTAGAAATCACAGATACTTAGGGCCAGAAGCAGAAGTGGCATGTGGAAGCCAACTCCTAATTCAGTGCTTTCTCCTAATATCAGACGGCTTCTAAGCTGCCTATTAAATATTTACTGGGGATACTTGGCCAAACAAAAAATAATCCATTATTGTGTTCAAGTAAACCCAAAACCTTTTAGTAGGTTCGGCTGACAGATGTACACTGCCCTAAATATTGACTTTTTATTTTTTTGAAGTAAGCTCCACTACCCAGTTATCTCTTCCACTCTTCTAGTCAACATGATTCTATTGTATCTGAATAATTTAAACACACCAATTGTTATCAGTTCAAACACACTGAAGAGGGAGTCAGAGCTCCAACTGGATTTTATGTATCCACTTTCTGTTTTAGAAAAGCAATGCTGAGTAGCATATTTATTAAATTTAAAAAGACAGAACTTGCATTTTTATTTTAAATGCTATAATTTCCTTAATGAAGTAATTATCGTATAATGTTGATTTCATCCAACACCCTCTTCATTATCAAGCCAATCAGACTGGAAAACCTCAACTTGGAGGCTCTGGAAATCAAGTCTGAAGAAGTTATCTATAAAGGGTAATTCGGATGGGATTTTTGTGTGATAGTTCACACATCCATCTCACTACAGATGATTGGTCCAAGCCAATCCCTGTACTTCACCAGCTTTGTCAAGGAGTCAAAGGAGAATCTGTACTAATGATTCATGAAGAGACTGCTATTCAGCTCTTCGTGGAAAGACAGGCCAGCCTCTTACCCAATCAGGAGAGAAAATAACAAGAGAAAGGAAAGAGTGTCTGGGTCCCTAATAACACCATAGATCTCAATGAACACCCTTTGGAGCTCCATAGGCCTACTTGAGCCATACACCCCACGTCCTTACCACTGGAGTGACTCCTGGGTGAGGGTGCTGTTACTTGAATGAAAGGTATTACAGGCAAAGCAGTAAATCAAGTTGTACTTGACAACAGTACTAGAAATAAGAGACTATGAGCCTGTAGTATTCCAAAAATAAAAGGACTTTCTTCTCCATCAGATTAAATACCAGCCACCGTGCAAGTTGTCTGCAGAGCAAAGGCATGCCAAGCCTTTCCCTTAACAATACGTGACAGATAAGCTGCCAGCAAGGCACAAAGCATTTCTGCACCCTTAAGTAACTGCTTGGTGCCCAGCACACGCTTCCGGGCTCTGGAGATTGGAGGTACACAGAACACAATATTTGCCCTCAAAGCTGAGACAGAAAGGAGTTAATTAACAAGTATGCAAGCATCTTCATGAAGGACCCAAGCAAGCTCCTCCATGATCCGAATCTGAGCATTATGATCAATTAGAGGTTTATAAACAAAATGACTTGGTGAATTCTTCCACTCCACTGGGAAAAGCCAGGGAGAAAAAACTTGGGGGTGGGAGGTGGGAAACTAAAAGAGAAAGAATCACAGAGACCAGGCCAAGAGTCCAGGAAGGTAACAGGGAGAAGAAATTTACAAAATCAGACACATATAGGTACCCACGCTATCCTCAAAATAAAAGAAAATTTTTAATTGAAATTTTCAAAAAAAAGTTAAACTGGAGAGGTTGAAATGGCACCTGTTTCCATGTTGGCTCATTAGAACCTGAGCGAAGGGACAGATGGGATGTTGTGTCAATTAACAGGGTCTTGATGAAGAGATTTTCCCAACATCTTCCAAAAAAAAAAAAAAAAAGCCATCTCAGAGCAGGGGGAAAAAACCGACCAAAGTTTCTAGCCAATACTTTCTAACCGGGAACAGCCAAGCACTGTCTTGAGATCAACAACAGCTCACTCTGCAGCACGTTCCATTGAGGACCCAGATCCAGTCAATGTCTCCTGAGCGTGAAGACGCTGACTCCCAGCAAAGTCAGATGCAGGCAGCATTTCCTTCAGTAGATAAGCAAAGACTTGGGAAAAGAGATAAAGTAATAAACTCCAAAATTAAAAATTCCCAACAAAAATTCCAACATTCAGTCTCACCAGTATCAAAAGCCCTGACAAAGCCCTGACCATGAGGGTGAGGGGTCCACTCGCTGCTTTATGTTTCAGGAAGCAGGGCCAGTCATCAGTGAGCAGGACTGAACTGCTGTTTGGAGGAAAGCAGTAAGGCCTGAGAGAAAAGCACCAGAGAATGGGGGGGGGGGGGGTAGTGCCCTTTGACAATGTACTTTAAATCATTTGAGACAGGACGGTAGGCAGAAATTTTAAAGATTACCCTTATACTATTCTACATATTAAAATTATAGGCCAATGGATAATATCATTATGGGACTGTATGAGACTGGGTTGGACTATAAAGAAAATATACAAGATTTTTAATCCAGAGCTCTTTTAGAATGTACATTTTAACAGATGTGGTAGAAAACCATAAGATTTTTAAAAGCATGTTATTCAAATTCCATATATCTATTGAGTATCTACTCTTAAAAATACACTTGTTAGGCTGGGGCTGGGGCTGGGGCTGGGGCTGGGGCTGGGGCTGGGGCTGGGGCTGGGGCTGGGCTCCACAGTAGAGTACTTTCCTGGTAAGCAAAGGGCCCTGGGGTGAACCTTCTACAAACAGAAAAATTCAGATAAGAAATGCCAACTTTAGGATCATCCTTCCATGTGTGAGGAGTGCTTGCTTATCCTTAATTCAGCCATCTCCATCTCTACCCTTCAGCCCAACACCAGTGTTAGTCATTTTTTAATTACTTCTAGCAAGTTCCAAAATCTTTGAGGGTCCTCACCGAGCCACATACCTCACAGGCCACCACAGTAGCTAAGCAGATGGGTGCACAATGGCAGCTGGTTACCATACTGCCAAATGCTATATGTATTTCTTTTCAGTGCTGTAGATAAGAATAAGCTATCCTCAGTTGCTTATATCAACAGTGACAACAGTGCTCTTCAGTTGCAGAGCAGTAACTTTAAAGGGAATTTGTTTCCTTAAGTCAAATACCCAGTAGCCAAATATTCCATAGTTCTGTGCTACTGGATTAATGGTTTGCAATAACCAAAACAGATCTCAACAGCCACATAACCAAGGAAGCAACCACCACACAGGACCACTCATCAGACTGCTAAGGAACAAAGTCCTAGCAGGTGGCCATCCTCTGCTCTAAGGTCAGCCATCCTGCACACGACATTATCTTCACGATTTGTATGTTTTGTATAATGTAACCCCTGGTATCCAATTTTCAAAATTAAGACAAAACTGTCTTTAATGGCAGGCAAACCACAAGAGGAAACATCAATGATAAAAATAAGTCTGCTCAGAGCTCAGTGAAAAGGGCCCCTCCCAAGTCCCAGAGGTGCCTGCCAAGCCTCACCCCACCCTCACCTCAGTATTTGTTCAGTGAAGCAGTGCTGCGCCTGGAACAAATCCCGAGGCCTAGTCAAACACCAGGTGGTACACCAGTGTCATTTTTTAAGGAACAGATGGCTCAAACTTTTCTTGTTTATGACATACAGCCAGGACTTACACAAGCGAAGCCGTCTTCCAAGTTCTTCATACAAGTAGCACAATTACTCATGTGACTCACCACTTCGAATCATAAAGACAGCAGCAGGTGGGACAGATGCAGGGCTCCTGGATTATTTATGACTTTGCATAACAGACAGAGAAACCATACACATGAACACAGATGGAGTCAAGTGCAGTCACATATTCAATGGTATTTCATTTCCTAGGTCATAAAGTCTGGAGGTCAAACCAAGTGAGTGCTTTGGTTTGAATAAATACAAGTAAAATGTTACGAATCTGAAATAGAAGCAGGGGGAAGAGAGGTGTGTCCAGTGTCCTTCGAATCTGAAGGGCATTTTCACTAAAGGTTTAGGAAAGTAAATCAAAGACTGCTGGGCCTGGAGTTTGCAAGGGACTTTCATTACCTGCATATCATTTCAGTTGTTATTAGGACCAGGTAATCTCACTGAGCTTAATTTATGAATTAAACTGCATCACAGATTCCTTTATACCAGAAACACACACATGAGTACACGCACTATATGTGTGTGTGGGTGTGTGTGTGTGTGTGTGTGTGTGTGTGTGTGTGTGTGTTCGTTCAGTACTATCCATGGTTTCAGGCATCAACTGGAGATTGGTGGGAGAAACACTCCCCCCACCCCAAATTAGAGCTGTACATCAAATTCATCAAAAAAATGAGGGGAGAGCTTGAAGCAAAGTAAAAGAAGTTACCCTAACTGATCTCCGTTTCTCTCTCTCCCTCACCATGTCTCCACTAAACAACACTACAGCCAAGGTCTATCTACCTCTATCAAAGGCTAGTAAAGGCCTGAGCATCTCTGGACAAAGCAGCACAATTAAGGAATTGACAGGAAATGTGTGAGCTTTCCACACGGCCGCTCTAAAGTGCCTGGCCCATGCCTTATCAGGAACATGCCTCTAGCATCACCTCAGCTTTCTCATCCCTGAAATCAAGCATACAATGACTGAGGAGACCTATGGGTAAGACCCGCTGCCCTTGGCAGAGCCAGTCAGGCCCAAGTGTGTGGTGATGCCAGTACTGTTTTACCTGTAGCCCTACTTGGGCCCACAATCCAGTTCTTCCATCAACACATAAAGCTTGAGCTAGCAATACAGGTACAAACAGAAAGCTGGTCCCAAACAGATTTGAGACCTGTTGTGCCACCAAAACATGTGGCCAAATCAAGGAAAAGCTAGAGGCTCCCCGTTGAACTCCTCCTGACTCCTCTAAAACCATTGGAATAGACGCAGATACCCCACACATGTTGGGTTTAACTAACAACTGAATTACTATAGTTATTTTTCCTAGGTAAAATCCAAGTGCTTTTTCAGATGAACTTGTTCTTATATGGCATTGTCCTGGAGCATTACTTCTCTAGATGTCTAAAATGTACTTCATCCTTGTACAGATAATAATCCTCACTAACACTGCAAGCCAAAGAACCAAAAGGAGCTACTCCAGGAGGAGGAGCTGTACTACAGTGGGTGGCACGGTTCTTCACTAAACGTGTACTCTGTGAAAACTTAGCCGATGATCATCGTATGCAAGACAAATTCACTCTGATCTACATCCTTATCCTAAAAGCTTGGGACAGAACTGTTGAAGTGGGCGAGGTTTTTAGCTTCTGGAATGTTACATAGACTTTTCCATCAGGGATTAGCATCCCTAATCTGCAAACCTGAAACCCAGATGTTCTAAGATTTAAAACTTTTGAATGTAACATTAGAACCCAAAGGACTACTAATTTCAGATCAGTATGACTTCAAATAGGGCTATTCAACCTGTATGGGCTTTAGAATGGAAATTATGACTATACAAACATGCACTGCATGACAGCAAACAAAATTAAATGCTATGAAGTACACATTTGAAATGAGAAAAGATCCAGTTGTTTTTAAATATCTGCTTCTGCACCAGCCCTAAGTTAATTGGTTCACACTTGAGGCCAGCTACCCAGCATGCCTTGTAATTATAAACACCATGATCAGGGTTTCGCCAATTTCAGGAGCTTGACCATTTTGTACAACACTTATAGGAAAAATTAACACTTGGAAGAGGGCTGACTTTTAAATTTACAACTATTAATTACCATCCTTCCTTTTTCTCCTTTACCTAAGCATAGTGAAAAGCTGTTGCAAGCTATGCACATTTTAATTGAATACAAATTGTTTCTTTTCATCCCTGTTTTCTGACCCATTTACTCCAAAATTCATATTCCTTGCTGCAAATTAATCAGATGACCAGCCTATGATGAGCACTAGTGTTTCGTAAATTCAAACACCACCATGGGCTCAGGGAACTGAACGATCTCATCCAAAATTCCATGTTGAAAGACTAAGTCACCAAGAGATTTGGAGGGTCAGATTGAAGGAGACACAGTGAGCAAAGAAGTATTTTCCCTGACTCCGGATTTAGGGACATGATCTACACAGGTCTATGTTTCCTGGCCCTGTACTACTGTCCCTGGCCACTAAACACAGTGTGGTCCCATGTGAAAGATACAAACTCACCTCCTAGAGCCTCCCTCTGGCTCCTGATCCCCAGCACCACTGGCCTTGGCTTCCCAGGCACACTCCTCCATTTTCCATATTCCTCCTTAAACACTTCAGGTCTCAGCTCAAATGCAATCTTAGTAAAGAAGTCTTTCTTAGCCTGCTACAGAAGTAGTATGCACGTCCCATCTCTCCAAGACCTAGTTTTCATATTCCTCATAGCACTGAGTGCCTGACTTAACACTATGTTCTTCAGTGACAATGTACTGAAGGCCCAGTACCTAAAGAAGTACTTAATACTTGAGGTACTGGGTAGTTCTGTTGAGTGATCTCCAATACACAGGCATGCTGGCTTTTTGACTGTGTGTCTGTTTCTAATGAGGAGGATTTGATAAATGAAGCGCATTCTCTCCTGCTGAGCTAAACTCCCACTCTCTGGCCTACTATTATTAAATGCTCTCAAAATCAAAAAAGCAATAAAGAAGTAACTTTATTAGTGTTTAATAGTACTTAAATTTGATCAATAAATAAAAGTTAACTATTCTCCTAGTCACTAAAGCTTTTAACGGTTATAAAAATGGAAATTACTACCATAATGGACTATATGTGGACATCTGACAACTCTAAATACCATGTTTTAATTGACTACATTTAGTCTCCTCATAAAAACAGATATTTTTTTAATTTTTATTTTTACTGAATTTTACTAATATCTTACTTTGGCTTTGCAAACAACTTCATACCCTTGCTCACTACTAACATACAAGCAAGAAAGTGCTGCGGTTGGGGCTGGAGCGACTACTCCGTGGTGAGGAGTGCTTGCTGTGCAATCATGAGGACTAACAAGTGGGGAGCAGCCTCAGGTTGGCAGGCCAGCAAGGCAGAGGAAGGGAGGAACCAGAGGGCCTGATGACTCCTAGGATAGGAGAGAAAAGTCAAGCCGTGGGTTCAAGGAAAGACCCTGCCCCTAAAGGTACAGGAGGATTGTAAGAAGTCACAGACCAAGAAGTGGAGCCTCACTGAAGGGGACACCTCAAGTCCTGTCACGTCCTGCTCGATCCATGCTACACTAGACATAATGAGATGCCTTCATTGCTGCTGTCTCTCCACATTCATGAACTGTGTCCTACGGAACTGTGAACCAAATACAAGAAAACAAGTTTCCTCTTTTAAAAAAGCAGACAGAAATAGGCTGAGCGGGAGACGAGGTCTTCCGGGCACACAGACACTGGAATGCACATACACATTCCCACTTGTAAAGAGTAAGTGAAGTCCTGAATGATTGTGTTGTTGACATGGCCTTGGACTCAAGAGAGTAACAAAGCCTTTCCTTTGGTGAGACTCAGAGGGATGGCAAAGCCTCTCTCTGGTCCCTGTGTGGATGGTGACATGTGGGAAGGAAATGTCTACCATAACTTTCTCTCCAGCTCAGCTATTTACATTGTGAAGACTGCCTCTATGGGACCTACTCCTACTAAGATGGGTCAAGCCTGCCTTCTGCTCTGCTGTGTATAATAACCCCGCCTCCCTCTACAACCATATATACTGAACTCTCGAAGCCTCTGGAGCTCTGAGGATTATCCACCCAAGGGCCTAGACCACCCAATCCCAGCTTTTCTGTATATGGGCCTGTATGTTTGTCCTTTCTTCTTTTCTGTATATGGGCCTGTATGTTTGTCCTTTCTTCTTTTCTGTATATGGGCCTGTATGTTTGTCCTTTCTTCTTTTCTGTATATGAGCCTGTATATTTGTCCTTTCTTCACCGCTTCCCTACCCTAGGTATGCCCTGCAGGATGCAACACACACTATATAGTAGACAGACAGACAGACTGACTGACCGATTTTTGACAATAAGAATGTAGTTTTGGGCTGGTGAGATGGCTTCATAGGTAAAGCATGTGTCACCAAGCCAGACAACCAGAGTTCAATCTCCAGGACCCACATGGTGGGAGGAGAGAACCATCTTTTACAAGGTGTCCTCTGACTTCCACATGACAGACACACACACAGATCACAAAAAGGATGACGATGATGACGATGACAATGACATCAATGATGATGACAGTGACGATGGTGCAAATAAACAAATAAATGTAAAATCACCTTGAAAAAATGTAGTTTCTTGCTGAATGTCCTCCCAGACACATAAATGTTAACAGTTTGGTTCCAAGGGTGTCACTATGGAGAGGAAATGGAACATCAGGGCAAGGCTGTTCTAATTGGACAGTTGTACTGATTCCTTTTCTGTAGCTGTGACAGGACTCCAGGACAAAGATAACTTTTAGCAGGAGTTGAGGCTTAGCATACCAGAGGGATGAGAGTCCGTCGTGGTACAGAAGCACAGATCAGGCAGCAGAATGAGGAAACTGAGAGATCCCATCTCTTACAACAAACACAAAGCAGAGAGCAAACTGGATGTGGGCCGGGGCTTTAAACCAGTGGTTCTCAATCTGTGGGTCGGGACCCTCTTGGGGGTTAACCAACCTTTTCCCAGAGGTCACATATCAGATGTTCTACATGTTTACATTACTATTAACAGTACTAGCAAAATTACAGTGTTGAAGTAGCAACAAAAATAATGTTATGATTGGGGTCACCACAACATGAAGAACTGTACTAAAGGGTCGCAGCACTAGGGGGAGTTCAGAACCACTGCTTTAAACTCTCAATGACATACTTCCTCCAGCAAGGCTGCAGCTCCACATAACAGCTCCCAGATAACACCAACTGGAGACTAAGAGTTCAAATGCAGGAGCCCACAAGGAACACTTTCTTCAAACTACCATGAAGGTCCTTAGAGCACTAGGGGATGCTAGGAGACATTACCCACTTCTCGGCCATGAAGCCAAGTTTGCTAAGCTAGGAGTCCCCTATCATAAAAAGTATGCTCAGCTGTCTGAAGCCTAGGTCCTCCAAAACCAGGAGCCAAAATAAAAGCTCTCTACTTATAAGTTAAAGGAACTGGCAGCTAGACTGATGGCTTGGTGAAACCAGCATTGAGATGACCACTCACAATTATCGGAAACTCCACTCTCAGGAGATCCAACACCCTCTTCGGGCCTTGACGTCACCAGGCATGTATGTGGTGCATAGACGACATACATGCAGGCAAAACATCAACACACACAAAATAATAAATTAATTTTTAACAAAGAAAATGAATTACACAGTTAATTCCTTTTTTTCTTTTAAACAAAACCATCTTGCAGAGCACAGAGGAGCTATCTAGAGTTGGTGCTATTGTGCCTACTTTTGGACAGAACCTTCCAAAGGCAGGATAGCAAGCTTTTCTCAGTCAACTGCCAGATAACTATTTTAAGAGTTTGAGGGCTATATGGTCTATGTCACAATTAAACTCCAAACTCTACCCTAACAGTGGAAAAGCACATTGGCTAATAAACTTGTCTGTTCCAATAAAACTTTATTAACAAAAACAAGCAGCCAGCTAGGTTTGTTCTGAAAGCTAGAGTTGGCGGATCACTAGTCCACCTCATTTCGAGGAACATTATCTGAGCCCACAACAACCCAGATTATGAATGGGCTGAGTGCCAGAAGTACCATATGGCAATGGTTTTCCTTAACTTTCACTACTTTTGAAGTACAAACTACAAGAGAAACAGTCTTACGTTTAATTGGGAGATTTTAGACAACTAGGGCAAATCTCCTTAGCCTCTCCTCTGTCCCTCACATAAAAACAAAGAGAAGTCACTTGAACTGCCGAGCAACTGGGTGATGGAAGTCAGGCCACCACACGGTATAGACAGAGAAACAAAGGAGAACTACATACTCTACTTGTTTTCCTGGGAAACTTTTAACCTGTGGCCTCTCTCTACCTCCTCAAGATCACCACTGTGCCTTAACTCACCCTCCATGACGTCACACCATGCCCTTAGCTGGGGCTTTAAGAAAGGCCACATGCCTCTTCATCACTGTACGTTTTCATTTAATAAAGCTGACTTTCTCCAAAAATAGAGAGAAACACTGGCCAAACAAAGCATGCCAGTGTGTGGGGCATGGAACAGAGAAGAGCTACAAGATCCCTATCCAAGGAACTCACGCTTTCAGCATTGAGTAAGGATGGCCAGGTACCACGTGATGATCTCAGGGATATGAATTTAACAGAAATGGAGACCGTGCAGGGGTTGGGAAAAAGGAAAAGGGATCAGAACTTGGAGGGCTTAGCGAGGAGGAACACAGCATTCAAGCAAACCAATCCTGATGGGCAGGGTTACTGGCAAGTGTCCTTCCTCAGATGTTTGCGCACTTGTGTACCCAACCCCCTCCAGTCCAGGTGTCACATTAACCCAGCATGGCCAGGAAGGTGACAGAGGTGCAGGTGAGAAAGACTGAGGAGGATAGAGGCACAGCAGTGTCTAAAGGTGCAGGTGCGAGCACTCATCAGCTCCACTCTGCCGCAGGACTCTAGCAGAGATAGTGCCTAGAAAACCAGAAATATTGTTTTTTAACCTGTGAAACTATCAGTTTGTGGAAACACTTCACCAGTCAATGACAACTCAGCCCACAGCCCAGTTATCAGCTTTGGTCCTTACTCTCAGCAGGCCATGCCCTTTCTTAACTCGGCTTGCTTGAAAAATATAAGGCATTCCCAAGGAACTGCATAATTACTGTTGCTTCCATCCTTGCCAAAATCATATGTATCCTTTATTTTAAAAATAAGTAGCATTGAAAGTTTTTTTAAAAATAAAAGTAAAAAGCCCAGGCTACCTCGGTGATAGCCATTGCATACAATCAGTGCTGAGCGGTTTGCTTCAGCCAGAATGTAAATGGGTGTTGAAACACATCCCACAAGTTCCAGCTGGCCCTGAAGCTATACCAGAGGCAGCATAGTGGGCCACTCACTCTCTTTCCCAATAAGCAAGGTTCCTTGCTGTTGAGCTGGTATCTTGCCTCCATCAGCAGCCTCTTCTTGCAGCAGAGGAGGAGCCTCAGACTATAATACGAATCTGAGCTCGCCACAGACTCAGGCTCCTTCACTCAGTTCGGGCCTGCCACAGGTCAGGCCTGCCAGCTGCTGTGCAACTTCTGTCCCACTTTCTGCCCAGACCTGTAATTATTTACAGTTCTGCACCTGTCACAAGCCTCACACAATAACTTTCCTTGTTTCCTGGGGTTTACAGACAGTTAGACATACTCTGTTCAAAGCCGAGAGCTTAGGGCACTTTTCAAAAGAAGACAGTGAGAAGGAAGTATTCAGTAACAAACTACTCAGGCAGTCACTTCACTCTTGGTGAGCACAGAAAGTATCTATGAAATGCTAAAATGGGGAAAATACTAGAAGCCAAACCTCCAAAATTAGAAGTTACAATTGAGAGAAGCATATCCAATTTTGAAAATGGTCTATAAACCATCATATTCCAAACACTCGGCAAACGTAATTAATCAAAGCATCACCTTAAAAGACTGGTTAGTCACCAGTGCAGTCACTGAATCAAGGCAGGGTGGGGTGACCAGTTGTTAAATAATTCAGCAGTCAGGCAGAATTCAAGCACAATCAAAAGAAGTGAAGATCAACCCTGATGATGTGCTCTTGAGGCACTCTGCTCTCTTACTAAGAACGAAAGGGGTCTTTCACTGTGGCTGGCGAATTCAGGGCACAGAATCGGAAGCTCCGGCTTGCTGGGCTTCTGTTCTCCGAAGTTATGCAACGCTCACCAGAAGGTGCATATTTCTTTAAGAAACAAGCAATCTTAGATAAACAGGGTGCATCTGGTGAACACATGTCCACGAGCAGGTAAACACATGATTTCAGTAATGACTTCCAACACCATCTGTCAGGCAGGTAATGCAAAACCTACTCAACAGGAAAGGCAGTCTGAAGTCATTTCTAAGCATGTACCCTTCTATCTGCTTAATAAAAGTCAAGATCAAAACACAAGCCTGAAAACCTGTCTCCCTGTGCTCTAAATTTACCTGTGGCAGAGGCAGGCAGGTTCATTCTTGTTAATACAGAAGGCAATAATACCATACTGCTTACAAACACAGAAACTAATTATTCCCAAAAGAAAACTTATGATTAAATATGGCAGTAATTTATTCATTGCTAATCAATAACTAGCAAGAACAGTCTCTGTAATAAATTAAAGTGTGTCACCTGTCTACAAAATCATCTTACCATTAATTAAAAGATAAACCACACTGGTGACAAGTGCTTTAAAATAATATTCAATAACACTAACCCAACTTGAATAACATAAACCCTAATGTTAAAAAAAAAAAAAAAAACCCACAAGGGAAGGGAAAAAATAATAAAAAAAAAAAAAAGAGGGAAAAGTTCAATTAATAATCGTTCTGACTTTGAAATAAGTTGATTCATTAAGAGGCTTTTGAAGTTTATCAGTGCTTTTCCCTGGATGTATATCTGTAAACAGATGACCCCTTCATCAGTCATTAAACGACTTACATCATGTAAACATTCAAAATGAGATACTAGAATACCACAGGATGGAACTAGGGAAATGATTCAGTCAGCAAAGTACTTTCGATACAAGCATGGTTCCCAGAGTTCAGATCCGCAGCACCCATGGAAAAGCTGGGCATGGTGGGAGGCAGGGAGATGGGCATTTATGGGGCTTTCTGACCAGTCAGCATTGTCTACTTGGTGAGTTCCAGGCCAAAAGGAAGACTTGATTGGTAAAAACCAAGGTGAAAACTGGAGAGATGGCTCAGCAGTTAAAAGCACTGACCACTCTTCCAGAGGACCTGAGTTCAATACCCAACACGAGGTGGCCACCACCTAAGGAACAACACATGAGGCTGGCCTCTGGCCTCCATATGTACCCACACACGTGTGTCCAACACGATATTCACATAAGCACACACATGGACAAAAAAAAAAAAAAAAAGCTAAGCATGTAACCTAGCTTTAGAGAAACAATCAAAGGAAAGTACCTTCACTGACTGATAATCTAGTTTCCAATTTGTGGGGAGTTTTGTCTGTTGATCTGATTGTGTTTGAACTCAGGGCCTGATATATCTGAGCCAGGAGTTGATTGAGCACTGAACTACATGCCAACCCCCAGTCTATGTTTGCTGAAGGGCAGATTTCATTTCATTCACTGAATATTCCAGGTGTCTTTAACTTCCCCTAACACTTTAAAAAATATTTCTGTCCTATACTTTGAACCTCTGTTGCCTTGGAGCCCAGGAAAAGCTGGAGTCCCCTGAAATTTCCCAGTGTGGGAAATACAAAGCTATTAAAAAAAAAAAAAAAATGTCTTTATTGAAAGGAGCAAGGCTTGGTATTTCTTGGAACTCTCCCTGATTTTCTACCTTGTTCACAGACATCCAAGAAGAAATACCTTGAAGGACACAGCTAGAAAAAGAATGGTAAACTAACTGATGATGGAAGCCCTGGATTCAAGAAATGTGGCTTCTACAAATCTAGTTTAAACATATGAGAGGATGTATTTATGAGGTAACTGGAACAGGCAACTTGAGAGAAAGAGAAAGCAGACAGGGGTTACGAGGGACTAGGAAGGTGAGGAGTAAAGATCACTAGGAGAATTTCAGTGGGAGTAATGAAAGCAGCTTCTGATATACGTCAGTAGTCGCTCTCAGCTGGATACAATACAGAATACAGATGCTCCCTGACCCAGGATATGACTACAAACCCATCCCCTGCCATTTAAAACGCACTTAACATATGTAGGCTATGTCATGTCATAGCATCTCAGCACACACACAGCAGAGTGCACAGGATGTTTCTGCTCAGACCATGAGGGTGACGGGGTCAACAGCCACTGCCACTGCCCAGCATCCTAACAAGAGCATCCGAGAAATGTGGCACTGCTGAGTTCAAGTTTAGATTTAACAACATGCATGCATATTGGTTTGGGGCCATGATATGGTTAAAATGTCTTAAACTGGAGACTATGTAATATTTACCTGGCCAGAGAAACCGGAAAAAGAGAAAATAATAGAAGTAGTAGATACAGATGTCATGAGGTCAGGGACATCATAACAGGCCAATGGCTGGAGGGCCAAATGTCCTCTACATTCTTCATGCAGCATCTCTGGATATTCTTATCAGTGTCAAACTTTGCTTAGAAGCATGAAAAAAACTAATCCTTAAGGCCATGATCTGATGTGTTTTTCAATCTTGAAAAAAAAAAATAACTATCTCTCTATCTTTCCCAGTTATTAGCTAGGGAAAAGTAACACTGCATGATAGAGTCTGAAAAAGATCTGTGTTCACTCAATGAGCCAAAAGAGAAAATCACAGAGTCTTCTATCTAGGCTTCATGAGTTTTGGTACACTGGGGAATAACATACTTCATGGCTTGCAGTCTATCTGGGGACGTCTGTTGATATAATGCCCCATTAGTAAAGGTAAAGACAGCATGCATTGCTGTAGGTGGAGGACCTCTGCACATTTCAAAGCATGCACCTGGAGCACAGGGAGCTGTAGAATCCTGTGTGTGTGTGTGTGTGTGTGTGTGTGTGTGTGTGTCTTCTTGACATTCAATCTGTGAGACTTGAATCACCTAGGAGTGTGTAATTGACGGTATCTGCAGAGACAAAGAACTGAGGGGGAATAGCCTCCCAAGTGACACAAGGTAAACAGTACCTACTGACCGGATATAAACACAGTCCTACAAAAGGCGCCATCGGCGCCCCTGCCTCTGCTACGTCGTTCTTCAGGAATGCATCTATCATTGCTGCTGCGACTGCTGACATCATACTTGCTTTAGCCTCCTTTTAAGAAACAGTGATTCCACAGGAATCTTCTAGGCTTTCAGTTCCACAGACTGTGGAGACATCAGCTTCCCAAACCAAGCAGCCATCTGGTTCTCTGTCTCTCTGGGATCCAGAGAGCCACGGTTTAACTATCCAGCCCCATCATGCAAGCCTAACTAACACCTCCCCCACTCTGTTCCTCTAGTCTGTCCCTGTCTACTACATGCTCCTTTGAAAGAAATGATAGGAGCGTCTCCAGATCCAAATTAAAAATCTGATACTCTACTGAAAGCAGAAGGCTTCTTAGTGAGAGCCATGCCAACAGTGACTCCTGCCTTGCAGTAGTGACCTGTTAACTCATCCTGAAGCTTTTGTAAGCCAAGACGGCCCAGGGCATCATTTGTCCAGGCACTAGGAGAAGCTCTTCATATTAGATTCCCATCATCTTCAGGACATGGACTGTACATGCCAAGAGCAGCCAAAGATCTCTGTAGGCCTGACCTTTAGAAAGCTATAAAAGACTGTCTGGGTGTTGTCACTAACATTAAGTATACGAACTGAAAATAAATGTACACATCACACTTGTCCCTGAGAGAAACTAATTCATATGGAAAGAGAGTTCTGTCATTTATTGTGGTTTGAGGTTTGTTTTGTTTGGTTATAGAGGAAAATGTGGTCCTTTACACACCCAAAGGGGAAAAAAGAAAAAAGGAAAACAAAAACAAAAACAAACAAACGGATAGCATTGCTTACTCTGAAGAACTCACTAAGTAGACAGACTAGCATGACACTCTGAGTGCGACACCTCCTGAGCACTGGGCTTCAGGGCATGTGCCCTCCTCTCCTCCTCACCCCCCCACCCCCCACCCCCCACCCCCGTGGCCAGCCATGGCCAGACGTGGCTTACACTTTGTAAAACAGTTACTGAAGGATTTCAGGGATCTGGAATCAAGTTAAAGAATTCTCTTATTTCAACCGGCAAATTATCAGAAATGATATCTAGGTTCCAGAAACCTGACTACTGGTATTTGTAATAAGAAAAGAAAATAAATATATTTACATTTGAAATACTTAAAATGGAAGTCGGGGTAGATGACGAAAGGTGACCTTGGACCTTCAAGAATGACCCTCTTGAAAGCAGATCCCTCAAGGACACTAGCCGGCCATCTAGCCTAGGTGATATGCTCCAGGCCACGGTACCCTTTATCAAAAATCAAAGTAGATGGCAAACAACACCCAAGGTTGATCTTTGACCTTTAAGTTGGACACAGGAGAATACCATGCACAGACAGAATAATGAGACTGTCATAAAAACAAAACAACAAAAAGAGTTTTTTAATAATTTCTTTTTTACTGGCCCCAGACATTACTTTACCTGACCTAAGGACATATGTGTCCACTCAGAAGTCAGTTGAAGAAAAAACTGTAAGGTGTAACTTTTGTCATCAACTTGACCATATCAAGTTGGAATCCATCAAAACCCAAGCAGCCTGTGAGGAATTTTTTTTACTAGACCATCTAAAGTGGGAAGACTGACTAAATCTGGACCAATTGGTAGCAGCAGCCCGCATGCAAAGACATGAAGGAAGGAAGCTTTTGCTTTTTTGCCTCACTTGCTCTCACTCTCCCTGCAAGTGCATCTAGATTGCTCTGGTACTCCTTCATCAGAATCAGAACCTACTTATTGAGGTCCAGTGGCTCTGGGAATCCTCCAGGATTCCAGCTCTAGACTGGACTGCTGAGACATCCAGCCTTATGGAATCAACAACTCCTGCATTCTTGGCATTTCCACTGTGAGACAGCCATCGTTGGAATACCCAGAACACAGTCTATGAACAGCTATATGAAAACAAACAAGCATGATAGATGGTAGGTAGGTAGGTAGGTAGGTAGGTAGGTAGGTAGGTAGGCAGGCAGGCAGGCAGGCAGACAGACAGAAAGACAGATAGACAGATAATATAGAGATTAGAAATATTCATTCGAAACCCTGTCTCAAAAAATCAAAAAAGAAAGAAAGAAAGAAAGAAAGAAAGAAAGAAAGAAAGAAAGAAAGAAAGAAAGAAAGAAAGAAAGATTCATTCTATAAGTTCTGTCCCTTCAGAGGACCCTGATACAAACTGACAACTTGAGATAAACAGTGAGAGGCCTTTGAGTCTGGCATGAAGACTACTCTAAGGGAAATTCTGCCAACTGAAAAGCTCTAGCTCAGAAGAGGGACCTTCTGCACCCTCGTGCCTGTTAGTGTTCACTCCGTCAGAAGACACAGGCAAAGGGGGGGAGGAGGGCAGAGTCAAATGGCAAGCCCCAGTTAAGAACACCAACAAGAAAGTTTACTGTAGCTACTCGCTGAATTCAGAATCTACAATCACGCTGCCAGCCACTGATTTCCACCCAGCCTCTCCAGGTCCTCAGCCTCTCCTGGCCTCAGCCCATTGCTCAGAGTAAGCACGATTATCAATCACCCTCTCTAGCATCACTAGGCAGAAGGCAGGCTCCCCTCACCCCATGCCATCTGCACACACACCTGCTCTCAAAGGCAGTGACTGCTCGGGGTCTGCTGGCTCAGAGATGCCCAGGTCCAGAGAGCCCCACTGTGAACTCATATTTCCAGCAGGAACTCACCCAAAGACCTAGAAAGAATAACTAGAAAGTGCCAAAGAAAGGACACAGANAAAAAAAAAAAAAAAAAAAGGCAGTTTACAGATGTGAGCCACATCAGCTCCTAGTGGAAGGGTCAGATAGCACCGCAGTCTAGAAGAACTTCAAGTCACTGTTAGCACAGGTGTTTACCTATCTCTAAAGTCTACATAAGCATACTGCATGCAATGTGGAGTGCATTTTAAGCTCTATTCATCATTGCATTCACGCAAAATGATTAGCATCTGATATCATAATCTTTGTCATTCCTAAAATAACTAGTGTACTTAATCAGATAGTGGAGAGAACATAGAATAATCACTTAGTGAACCTACATTGCATGTTCATAACCACTTCTCAAGGTCTGAATGTTAATGATTCAATGCATGTAATTCTCCACAGCTAATTCTCAAAATCCAAGATACTCCTATGCACATACCTGAGAGGCCTGGACTCTGTAATGGTAAACAACCCCAATAGCTGTAAAGACATTCAACGCCAATTATGGGAGGGAAGACAGGCACAAAGGGAAAGACAGGGGAAATGAAACAATGAGCTCTCCTTCCAATCCCCATTTGATTGGCACAATTTCAGCTGGTAATACTAAAGCACAGGATGGTGGAAAGGATGGAGGGTGGAGGGAGGGACTGATGCGGGAAGGAGAGTCAGCGAAAGTTCTCCTTCAGTATTATACAGCATTGCTCAGTCACCTTTTCCCAAGAACAAAATGGCTACTCTTAGGTGAGTTAGGGTTTTTTTTTTTTTTCCAACTTTTTATTAACTCTTGGTGACTTTCACATCCTGTACCCAAATCCCAATTATCCCCCAGTCCCTTCCTATTCACCCTCTGCCCTTGCGACATCCCCCTAAAAAAAAAAACATAAAACAAATAAACAAAACATTAAAAAAAAAAAAACTCATCATGATAGTTGTAATGTGTCACAGTGTGTCCCACAGTTACCTTTTGTCCACACATCTTTACTTGCAGGATTCATTATTGACCTAGCTCAAGGCCTCTAGCTTCTGCTACACTATCAATACTAAATCCTCACCAGGATTCCTCTCAGATATCCTGCTGTTGCTCTATGTCATGGAGATCCTAAAGCTTTGGATCTCCAGGACTGGCCCTTTTACATGCTACAGCAGTTCATAGATGGGGTAGACAGTTGGGGGGAACAAGTCAAAGCCCCGGATCTGGACCTGGATAGTAGCAGAGTTGGTCAGCACACCAGCTCTCCTTCACCTACACCATGAGGCTGAGCTCTCCAGCACTGCCCTAGCTTGCTCACTCAATGCCACATCAGGCCCAACTCTACTTTGCTGACCAGAGGAAGAGAAGGTCCTGCTCTTAAGTGAGGGGCAGGAATAGCTCTCCTGCTCTCATGATCTGGAGCTGGCTCTCCCATTCATGACCCCGGGCCAGCTCTCTGGTATACTGCAGTGGAGGGAGGAGGTTATCTCCCTCTCACTCAAGCTACCACAGTACAGACGAGTGACAAGTCCAGCTCTCCAGTGACAGTGGGGGAGTTAGTTCTTAAAATGGTCCAATTTGATGCAATGTTCATCTTCAAGAATCTACCTACATAAAACAAAATGTGGTAAAATAAACAAAGTCAAAGATGTTCATTTATCTAACTATTATGTTTGCAGTAGTAAATGAAGAACTCAAAAAAAAAAAATCTAAGCACTAAAAGAAAAAGTTATAACTAAAGGTGTATTCATAAAATTAGACATATAGTCATTTAAATAGATACTTAATATGATTCTATATAAACGTTTTATCTATATAGAAGAAAAGCCAATATAGAAAAGGCTAGCTGAGCATTTGTTAACGTTACCCACAGAAACCAGCACATATGGGTATCTTTTAAATCTTATCTTTCAAATGTTCTGGATTAGAATTTTTTTGTACTTGGGGAGAAAAATAATTTTTAAAGTCCAAGGATTAACCACTACTGTGATTTCTGAAAATTATTTTTGACACAAAAACTAGCTTCATAAAATAAAAACTATTTTCAATAGAGAATTTTTTCTTATATGATTCTTAATGATTCTGAAATTTTCACTGAAACTCTGTATCAAGACATAAATATTCACAAAGCCCACCAACGGTAACCTCAATGCCACTGCAGCACACTAGGAATTAATTTCACAATTATCATGAACGAGACCACAGTTGTTCCTCAGCAATCTTGTTACACCTAAAATTACTTTAGGAACTTACCATTCAGAAATAAGAATTTAAGGAGTTTGTAAACTGGTCTTTCACCCTACTACCAAGTGAAAAATCTAAATAAATGAAATGATCAACAATTCTCAGATATATAAGAGAAGTAAGGCCATGGGATACACTACTGCCCTAATATCAGACAGAAGAGAATTAGAATTTGCCAAAGCAGAAACCACAGAAAGCAATGCTACAAAGACCCTTACTTTAACTGCTGGCTTTCTGGAGGCACAAACCCCATGTCACACTATGACTCTGTCAAGTGTTAGTTTTACTTCCAGTATCATAATGGCTTTCACAGTGGGTACAGAAGCCCCTGGGAAGCTTCTGCTGGGACCAAAGAAAAAGAAGCCACTTGTAAACGTACCACAACCACACTTAGTTCCTCTAGATAAGGAATGTCCCAAAGAGAAAGTAACTAACCACAGCCTAACCTGCTGGGTGGTGACCAAAACCTATCTGATCTAGGATAGGAAATACCCAAGATCAGCCCTCCACAGCCTTTCTGCTCTACCCAGGGAGAGGGGACAAGGAAACTCCTGAGGAGGTCACAGTCCAGAGGCACAAGCCACCAAGACACAGAGACCTATTCACAGAAACTACAGAGTGCTTCTAGTGCCCTGCACCTTGCTACTACAGCACTAAAGGCTGCTTTACACGGCAGTTCCTTCATCCAAGTAGACCATGCTTGTATATCAAGAAAACATCACAAAGTATGATTAAAAGCAAAAGGCACAATCTGAAAAGAAAGCAAACATTAAAAACAGGCCCAGATATGGCAGGTACGTTAGGCTAATCAGACCTGGAATTTAAAACAACAATGATTAATGTGCTAATGCCTTTAATGGATAAAACAGACTACATGTAAGAACAAAAAGAAATACTAGACAGGAAGCCATTGTGGCAGACAAGGAATGCCTTTCCTGGGTTCAGTAGCAGACTGGACATAGCTGCTTAAACGCATTCTGACCTTGAGGGTACCTCAACAGAAAACAAAAAATTAAAAGAAATAGAAAACTAGAAACTACAGACGTTAGAACATGAAAAGTTATAGAATAAAAAAATACTGCGTACCATCCACGTAATGAGAAAACTAGAGGAGCTAGTGAAGACGAAAGCTCAGCCAAAACAGACAAGAGACTGGGCACTGAGAAGCCCCTTCCCACTGTCAGCACCACTCAAATACAGGAGCACAGATGACACTGAGCGGTACAACTCCAAAGTGCAACACAAGATGTCACAGAAAGCCCTGACCACGGAAGATGCCTAGAGAGGGGGACAAAGACATCATTACATCTGATTTCCCTACAGAGGCCATAGAAGCAAGAAAAAATGTGAGTGAAGTGTTTCACTGGGGCATAAAGCTCTGAACTCCCAGAAATGCAAGATTAGTCTCCAAGAAAAACTGAGGATCTCACTGACATTAGAACACCTTCCTGGGAAACATGAGAGGGTCTCCACAGAGAAGAAAACAAGAGATACAGACCTGCATGAAAAAGAAGGACATTGAACAAAGGAACAGTGAAGGTAAAATAAAAAATTGTAATTTTCTTGTACTTAACTGAGCTAAGAGCTAAGTTTAAAGTTATACTTTTTTAAAAAGAGAAATCAGTAGTAAAACATAAACCAAAGCTCCAATCTACTAATTTATTCATGGGTACATGTGCTCATTAATTTTGATGCACACATACATGAAACACAAGTTGGTGAGTAGAAAAGGATATTATGCAAGCCATAAGACAGATGTAGATAACACTTTATGGTACAATGCCAAGAAATACATGCAACATTATTTTTTTAATTTTTATCCTGTGTAGGGGCAGTGCCTGCAGAGGCCAGAAGAAAGTATCAGATCCCTGAGAGTTAGTTTCAGGGAACTCTGAGCCACCAGATGTGGTCGTGGGAGCTGAACTCAGGTCGTTGTCAGGAGTAGCAAGCGCTCTCAACCGTGCTGCTCCACTCCACAGAATTATGATAAAGGGTTACAACATAGCAGACATTGTTCACAGAAACTCATAAGACCATGCACCACACCTGCAATGGTACTAATAAAGCACAGATTAGGCAAGGTTACATCTCACAAACACTTGAGACACTGTGAGAAATGAGTTCTCTCCATATGAGTAGCACTGCTCTGCAATAAACTCTGTATTGTATTGAATTGTGTGACCTCTGATGATTTTGTATGGTTTTGCATACATACATACATACATACACACACACACACACACACACACACACACACACACACATTCATACTCAGTAAGGCTTCTGGTCAATAACAAACTATTAATAGTTGAGTTCTGGGCAAGTCAAAGTTGCATGTGAAAAGGATTGGCTTTGAGAAAGCCCTTTCTGGCCTCAACCTTGCTCTCTAGACAGAGATGACCTTCAGAACGTCTGATCCTCCTGCCTCCACCTCTTTAATGTTGAAAATACAGGTGTAAGCCACCACTTCCATTTTTTATGCAGTGCAGGAGACCAAACCTAGTACTTTATAGATGCTAGACAGGTGCTCTAACGCAACTGCAACTATTCCCAGCCTCACATCGCTGCTGGGTGGGCAGACCTCTGCATTCTTCAAGGTCCAGATAATCTTGGGTTGAGATATAACAAAATATATATACAAATCTATATAAAGAAAAACTCAAAGCTAATGAGTAAAAAATCAAAGAAGAACTGAACCAACACAGGGAACTATGTTCATGGATAGAAAGATCTAATACTGTCAAATCACTTCTTCCCAATGTGACCAATGTAGTTAACACAACCCTGCTCAAAAGCCCAGCATGTTTTTTTGTGGATATCAACTAAGGGATTCTAAATATGGAGAGTCAAAATACCGAGTTGGCAAGATGGCGCAATATATAAACGCACTTACCACATACCCTTAGTAACCTGAATTACATCCTTAGAATCCAAAGTGAAAGGACAGACCTAACTTCCAAACAATGTCCTTTGATGTCCATAAGAACTCTATGGCATAGTCCCATGAGCATGTGCTCACTTGCAAATACACACACACACACACACACACACATAGTTAAGAAGAAGAAATTTAAAGTAAAAAATTGATTTAAAGGGTTCCAAAGGAATAATAGGGTGTGTGCTATTTGCAAAAGAATAGGCAAATAAATCCGTAAGCAAAGCAAAGAGGACAGAAAATTCAATGCAATCAACTAATACTTGGCAAAAACAAAAACAAAAAAACAAACAAAAACAGCCACAACAAACCCAGTAGCTAGTGGGAGAGAAGGCTCAGTAGTTGACAGTACTTACTGCTCTGTTCTTACAGAGAACCTAAGTTCGTTCCCAAAGCTTGTCTCAGGTGCCTCACAACCACTCGTAACGCTAGTTGCAGGAGGATCTGCTGCCCCTAGCTTCTATAGGCTCCTGCACTCAACATGCATACGCCCGCACAGAACACACACATGCACAGGACCTAAAAAAAACTTTGTAAAAGCACCATCCCACAAAGGCAGACATGATGGTGCGGTTCTGTAATCACAGCTACCTGGGAAACAGATGCAGGAAGATAGTGGGTTTATGGCTAACCTGGGCCAAAAAGTAACTTCCAAGCCCATCTGGGTCATGCCCTGTCTAGAGGGACATGGGGAGGAGTGATAGGGAAGTATGAACACAAAAAGACGTTCCTTATCACGTGCCCCTAGAAAAAAGTACAGAAGAACAGTGGTGCCTCTTGCACACAGGCCGCGTGCAATGGACAAACCCCAGAAAATCCAATGCTGCCTAGACACAAGTCATTGCTGCAGTCATTGGGGCAGCTTGGCTGGGGAACTAGACTTTCTTTTTGCAGTCGGCCCCCTTGGTGTCTTCTCTAGAAGTAAAAGTGTCTTTCTCTTAGGAACCTTTGCATATGAGCTTTAGCCCATTTCCTCACAATGGCTAAACCTTGCAATCAAGATGCCCAGCAGTAGGCGAATGGACAAACGGTAAGCAGATGGCTTTTCTGGGGCTATGACTGCACTGTCCCTGTCACACCCTCAGAACAAAGCTACCATGCCACCTGCTAACAGAAGACAACTGTTCCAGAGCCTAGGTCTAGTAGCAAAGAAAACAAGGCACAGAAGGCCCAGTTGGCACACTGTCTCTCCTCCCAAATACTAGGCAGGAATCTGCCCTACTCTCAGCTTTGTCCTGGGTCTCCAACATAATGTCTGGCATAAACAGCAAAACAGTTCATTGGCAAAGCACAGAGAGAGAGAGAGAGAGAGAGAGAGAGAGAGAGAGAGAGACACCCTCATCTGGGCTGGCCTAGAAACAAGGCAGATGGGAGGGTCCAACTAAGGAGTACCTAACAGGAAGTGAGTGGTTTCCAAAGGGAGCACAGTTAGGGCTAGTGCTGCCCCAAAACCATCTCAGGAGCTCTTGCAGCAAGTTAACCCAGCGTGCTCTGTGGGAGCTTCATCCTCATGGACCCTCATGTAAACCAACTGCAAATACTTTCAACCCTAGGAAAGCCAAAACAAAGGCAAAAGCCAACCCGAGGGAGGAGGCTTCAGCTACAAGGCTCTAACTAACGTGTTGAAACAAATCAAAACCCTACGCCCTTCAGAACCTACTGTTGACTGTTAACAAAGTACCAATTGTTCACTTAAGGCCTTCCATGCTTTGGTATGTTTAGTGTCAGAATTGTTATTTTGTCTTCTTAAAATTACATCCTGATGTCAGGAAACTGATGGATCAAACAAGATGCATCTCTGCAGCTAGCAAACAAGAAACACAGGTTTAAATTTTGCCCAGTTACAAACAGCCTTGCCTTGCTGAACAGAACCAGCATTGTTAGCTGTATTTTTTTTTCATGTTTTTAAAGCTCCAAGATTTGATCCAAACGTGCCCTGTTGGTGCCAGCTGTGCATAGAAAGCTGTGCTCAGAAAGCAAAGATTTCCTTTTAACCAGAACAAAGTACTTTCAAAAGAAAGGGGGGTGGGACAACATACCCCTCTTAATAAGACCTTGCTTATAGAAGGAACAGTTCCAGACAAGTGACGGCCCATCCTAGTTTTAGCCAGCCTTAGAAAGAACCCGTACCGAAACAGTCATGGTTTGGGCACATGAACATGAGAAACCAAGCAGTGTGTTCTTAATAAGAAATTCTTCCTCGGTTTCCCGTAGTTTGGTCCTCACTCGAAAGGAAAGTCATCTCTAACGCATGGCCACACCTTCAAAGTCTAACAGCGCTCGGGGTGAACCAAGAGAACTGAAAGCTTTTAAGACTCAACACTGTTGATAATGTCACTGTAATCTTAAGTGTATTTTTTCAATATAGTTCAAAAGTAGATCCATTCACCTTGCAGGCATTACACAATGTGTTACACAGGAATCTTTCTCTAAAGCCTTTCAACCTTAAAACGGTTCACTCACAACTGAAGCATGGGCCACGTGCGTCTCCAGCAATAATGACTGTCCAACATTGAGATGACTGATACCTGCTGTAGGAACAGACACAGGATCTCCCCACGAGCTAGTGTAAAGCACAGGGCACCGCCAGCCATCGGTAATAGCTGTTCATACCCACAAAGTCAAATTACTACCAGAAAAACAATCTGTTTAAGGTGTTCTGTCCACTGACACTAATTATAAGGACTCCTTTGTTAGCCAGTTCCAAAGAAAACAAACTCCTAGAGGCGATCTAAGTCACACCTGAAGAGGGCAGGGACCAGAATGGTGGCACCAGGGAGGGCAGTGAACAGCAAACACAGATTTTGCTTAGTGGGTTTCCTACTAAGGCAATGATGCTTGTTTTCACTATTAATTAATTACTGAGAATTTTCATTTGTGCTCTAGATTTGGACATATGCCTCCTAAAAGTCTTCCTAAGTAGGCCCATCCAAAAATAATCCCATGCGTCACAAAGACCATTACAAATTACCAATAAACATTTAATAGTGGGTATTCAACAAAGGTAGGAAGATACTCAAAATAATAAGTGGATGGAAGAGGCTACAGGCAAAGACAAATACGACAGGGAGGCAGGAAAAGTCTGAAAATTAGAATCCTAGCAGAAAAGATGGTTTTTTAAAGCAAAAAGAAAGAGAACCTGTCAAACAAACAAACAAACAAACAAACAAACTATATAATCAATGTAATTGCATCACAGAAAATTTTCTTTCTTTTAACAGAGTCTGCAGGCTAAAAGAATGAGCAAATTTAACTGGGACAATCGATTCTAAGACACACCCCTACTAAAAGGTTTCAAAATAAAAATGTTCAGACTCTCTAAGAAGAGAAAATAACATAATGAACAAAGGCATATTTAACTGGCCTCAGAGTTGTCTAAAACAAAGTCAAGTGTAGTGTAAACTAGCCATGAAGAAACATCTTCCGGGTGTGCAGGAGAGGGAGAGTAAAACTGAACGCTGAAGCTAAGGAGATCTAGCACCTAGACCATACAAAGACTGCTCTAAAGACAAGAACACAAGATCCTTCCTTGAGAAATTTACTGCAGGATGAACTTCATGAAACCAACAGAAGCCAGAAAACTTTCCAGTCCACAGTATGCTGACAGGTTCGTTCATACACCAAACCGTCTAGCAAAGACGAAAATAGAAGTAGTGACACTATGCCATAAAATGCAATCCCATCAAAATGTACAGTAAATAGTATTATAGTAGCCAGTTATTACCACAGAAATGTGTGTGACATGAATGTTAAATCTACTTCATAATAAGCCCATGTGTTAGCATGACCCCATGGCTGGCACTCTGAGAAGTTCTAGAAACTTAAGGAGGTGATAACGGATGGAAGAAGCAAGTCTCTGAGGCTCATCCTCTAGGGTTTCTTGTCCCTGACCTCTCTGAGCTCTGTCTCTGTTCTCTCTGCACAGTGAGGTGGAAAGAGTCTCCACCAAGGCTCCCAATTCTATAATGTCCACAACTCTAAACAGGCACTTATGGCTAAGCAACCACACCTGGCGACTTCAAAACTGTAAGCCAAGCTAAATTTTCCCAACCAATTGTGTCTGCCTTGTAACTTGTCAAGCAATGAGAAAAGCAACACGCACAGTGACTTTATAAGGAAGATAAATGCTGTAACTAACACTGCAATGTTAAGCCTTTGGAACCGATTTGTGCGAATTGGAAAAAGGTTGGAGAAGACAGAGAACACGGATGCTGTGAGTGCAGATCAGAGCCAGTTCTGACGAGCACTCAGAAGACCCAAGTGCTGACAAAAAGGTGAACAGCAACAGTTGTGCATGGGTGAGGTTTCACATAAAGGCTCACAAAAGGTACTGGAGGCCACTCGTGTCGTGCCATGAGGAAGCATTCGCATGCTCTGTTGGTGCACTGACACTCTGTGGGAAACAGGCAGGCTGTAAGGCGATGGACTAGTGCATCTGAGCAAAGCCGTATGGCGGCAGAGCAACTTGGCAGCAGCATGGGGTGGCTGCTGTTTTGGTAACACTGAGAGTAAGAATTGAGTTAGACATAAGTATTTAATTGCAACTTTGGGGGAAGGAACTAATGTTTAAAGGTATGACTAAAGAGAGTGCAAAGATTAATACCATTAAAAAGAAGCCATGCTCTTTGCAGCAGGACAGTGAGAAAAATGCTTTGACTGTAGCTAGGCAATCAGACCTCAAGACCGAAGAAAAAATGAGTAAATAGCTACAAAGGCACACATTTGAGAAAGAAGACCCCTACTACGACCCTACACACTCAGCATCACCTAGAGATTTACTCCCTGGTATTTGTCCCCATGTGTTCAGCCAGAAAGACATGCAGATGTCACTGCAGTCATGGTCCAAGTAGACTGGAAGATTCCAGATAGAGCGCATTACCAATGACCCTGCTGGCACTAATTTTGTGTGAATACAGAATAAATACAAGAGTGATTGATCCATAGAGGCCTTCAATGATATGTAATAAAAATAGTGAGTAAATCTATCCACCTTCTGTAAGGTTATTCAACACAGTGATAAGATGAAAATAAAAAATGAAAAGAAATGGAGAGAGGACAGAGGAAGGAACAGAAGCAGTGGGATGGTGGCTTGTCCAGACTGTAGTGAGAGCAGAGAAGGGTTAGTGTCAGGAGTAAACTTATATTTTAAACTATAAAAGTACATTAGTCATAACCAAAATGAAAAAAATAAATGTCACAAATTTAGCTCTCGGGAGACCTGGTTAATACACAAATTCAGTATGTTATCCTTTTAACATTTCACTTCGTCTGAAATTATGTCAAAATTAAACTTTAACGCAGAAGAGGACACAGAGAAAAGAAACAGTCTCTGTCCACATGCTATCCAAAACTGACACGGCCACTATACAAAGCGAGGCAACCTGAGTAAAGACCAAGCACGGAACATGGCAAGACAGAAATGAAGGCAGAAAGGTAAGACGGGACCAGTACCCAGGATGCCTGACAACATCTCTGAACCACTAAATTAATCAAAGGTGGAACTACCCATCCTTGAAGCCGTTTGTGTCTTGAGATGATAAATTTTCCTTACTGTTGGCTGAGACAGCTATAAATTAAAATATGTAGAACCAACATGAGTTGAGACTTGAAAAGGGCCTAGAGTTGGACGAAATAGTACCCAATCACAGGCAGCAGCTATCTATGTGATGGGATTACCAAGCCTACCTAACTGCATCAGAATCTCTATTGTGTCTATATTCTTTTACAATATATTTAATGTATACAGGTGTTTTGTCTGTATGTGTATCTATACACTACATGCATGTCTAATATCTGCAGAAGCCCAAAGAGGGTGTTGGACCCCCTGCTGAAGTTATAGATGGCTGTGAGCCTCCATGTTGGGTGCTGTGAACTGTGGTCCCCTGAAAGAACAGTCAGTGCCCTTGACTGCTGAATCATCACTCTAGCTCCACATATGTTTATTAACAGACCACCTTCCAAGAACTTATCAGTATGCCTTATTAGTGTTTGAACTGACAAAGCCTTCAACACATAAATATCCAACAATTTTGGGGGTAAGTTAATATCACCTCTCTCTAGCATATAGCAAAACTTAGCTGTTTGGGTGTGACACAAAGATCATTTAACTTGAAAAATCAGGAAGAATGTGATTTGAAACTGTTATAGTTTGTTGGCAAAAACAGGAAAAATTGAAGTCAAATGAACGTGATATTCACTGTCAAATGTGGGAGACATTCCATACATATTTAACGTGGAGGCCAGGAAACATAAACATTTATTTCAGATAAAAGCTCCAGACATCTTAAGGTTAGTATCTGGAATGTGTCTCTTCTGGCTGGACCGAAAATAGAATGATGAGCCAAATGATATTTTATAGGAGTGATAAGAGAAGGCTAGAAGATTCTATCTTAATTGACAGGGAGAGCTAGTTAAATCTTTAAACAGCAGCACATAGACTCCAGATACGTCCAAACATCATCTGGGCAAATTTCTGTGCATTTGAAAGGGTTCAGGAAAGGGTAATGTCAACACAGTCACTAGTAAGTGAGCAAGAAGGTACTTTGAAGTACAGTGGTGGTGTGGGCCTCTGGGCTCTTCTTAGCTGGACAGCTTGCTGTTAGCAGACTTGAATCAGCTGCTGAGAACCGCCTTAGGCTGTGGCCAGAGAGGAAAGCACCTCAAACACTCTCAGGAAGGTGTGTTACAGCACCCTTTGTGTTACAGACAATGGTGCAACAAACAACACTAAGTCCCAACCCTTCCAGGCAGGTGTTGCTGGTATATGCAGGAAAGTCAGAAAGCACAGGACTACGAGATGAAGGAGCATGTGTGGTCTGGATTTTATACTACTTACAAATAAGTCACTTTACAAGAAAATTATAGCAGCTCAAAGTCCCACCACTAACACTTCCTTACATTCAGGAAGTCTGGACCTTAAATTGTAGTGAAGTTAAAAAGCAGAATCTCACTTAAATAGTGCCTTATTTTAATCTGACTGATGGTAAATATTAAAGAAAAAAAAAAGGTTTCTTACTTCTTTGCAACTAGTACTGCCTCTTCCAGAAACTGCATGTTCAAATCATTTGGGTTGTTTTAATAAGATGTTAACTTTAAGCAGCTCTTCAACATCATTTATCTTTCCTTAGAAATATATATATATATATATATATATATATATATATATATATATATATCATTAATATATGGGAAAATAAGAGAATGAATAATTAACATATTTCTTGAGGTAAGAATGTTCATGCATGAATAAAAGTAATTGTGTACAGAGTAATAGTGAATGTCATATATATACAAATACGTGCATATATGTACACAAATGATATCTATGAGTATGTATGTACATGTGTAAATGTGTGTACTGATTTTATTTGTCATTTTTGCTTTAATCATATATGAGCTTCTGCAAGCCATATAGAAATTTCAATCCCCAAGTAGAAAAAGCCCTTTGCTCTCTTAGCTGTGACTCTGACTGCCAGGTGTACCTGCCATTTTGTGCAGGAGCTGCAAGGGCTTGTTCCACGGCACAGTCCTCTCCACACAAAGGATGCAAGTGCTGTGCATGCTGCAAATGTCTCACTCACGTGACTGCAGTCTCCCCTTAGAACCCAGTTTAATTCTTGCATACGATGTGTTTGTCATTCAGCTTCTAGTTACTCCCCTTACTAAGAAGTGTCATATGTGTTAGCATGTGGAGCCTTGGGGCGAAGCTGTATGAGCTGTTACATGCATGTCTCAGTCTGTACTGATTACTCTGGCACTTGCTGTAACTGTACACAGGCCCTTTCATTAAGTCTGCCTGTGCACTTTCTATCTCCAAGGACATGACTCATTATCAAATCTTATTCCATTCCTTTGTTCTACATTAGAGGATGTACTAACTGATGCAGAATTATGTGCAGCAGTAATCACAGGGGTCATGGCCTTCTCTTAAAGGTATACTTCAAAACAAAAAATGTATAAACTGTTGAATGTCTGCTGAAGTTCAGAAGCACTGCCCTTGCCTACAGGACAGATACCAAGAAACCCACCCCAACACCATCCACATTTTAGGACTTTACCCTCTCCTCTATCACTCTGAGGACCACGATGGGGCCTCTGCCAACCCAACCTACACAGGGCACTCTCTTCACAGGACCCAGACTCTTGGTGGCTTCCTGACACCTGGCCTCCCTTAGTCACATAAACACAGGGACAATGAAGGGAATCCAAAACATCTCACTGCCCTTAATCATCTAGAATCCACAACATTCAAATGACCCACTGCTGATTACCAAGGTGGCATATTTCAAAATCTTCCTTATTTGATACTGAAACGATGACAAATGATAGAAGCCCAGAAGAGAAAATTTTAAAGTTTCTAAGTATTTGCTCAATGCAGTATCTACCAGCTTTACTCTTAGGATTTGCTAACTGGCGTTTTAAATTTTTACTTGATGATCCTATGTTATTAAAGGCAGTAAAAATGAATATTATAAGAGTAACTTAGTTTCAGCTATGAATGACTAAAATACTATAGATATACTGACACAAATCATGTTCTCATTTAAAGAAAAACAGGTCCTTTTTATAACTATTACAAAATATTGGCAGGCGCTTCAAGAGAGCACTAAATTAAACTTTCTATCTATCCCTCTTCACTTGACCCCTCTTACAAAAAAGGTATCTAAGCCTGAACACACAGTGGATGGTTGGTAAAAAGGACACACTCACTGTTGACTTCCGGAACACCCAGTTAAAGAAGGCCTTGCCGTCACTTCCATTTCTACGTGATTCCATAAGTATCTTTCCTAATATAGCGGCAATGAGAAGAGCACCCTAGAACAAGAAAGCCCTGAGCCATCCTAACATGAACACCCAGTAGCTCACAACCGTGGACACAGAAGGCACACTGGGAAGGTGGCAGCGAAACCAGAGTTTACAACCCTTAACTTCCCTCTGACACAAGGCCAGTGCGGCGGACAGCAGCAAGCCTTCTCCCTGGAGAAGATGTCAATGCTTTTCACTCTCCATGCTTAAGTCAGACCTAAACACTTAAGTTTCATCTGAAGAACAGAAGCAGCATTGTTCTCGGCTGTTGCTTGTTTTTACAATTATACAAGATACTGTTTTCTAACATCTAATTTAAAATGAATTTAACGCTCATATAACTGGTTCTCCCTATAGTATAAACTCTATTCCTGGCATCCACATTCTTTTCAAATTTCTAGTTTCTAAGCCATGGTTATAATGCTTGTATGTGAGAGTGTAATCTCAGGAGTGACATACACACTCTCCTCACAGAATCCTTTTCAGCCATGGCCACTGTAGGCGTTAAGAGTACCAAATATGTACAAGTCCCAATTTTGTTTCAATGCATTGTACAACATCAGAGCCATGAACTTCTCCTGTGCACTTTGCTATTACTTCATCAGAGACCACAAAGGATAAACAGGATGAGGGAACGTCCTCAAATGCCAATCAACTATGGTATCTCTTAAATAGTCTGAATACAGGTAAGGGCAAAAAGGTCTGCTTGCAAGCACTTTTAAAACCAACTCTAACATTCTGGGCCTGGTAAATAAGCGAGAGATAAATGAAATGTGCACCTTACTGTAGCATTTACACCTTGTAGTAGAGACATCAAGTCAGCCCCAATAAACAGTCTCTGTCTCTCTCTGGCAGAGTTGTAAATCTGTTGAGAGCAACAATGGACTACATCCAAAAGAAACAAAAACACGCTGTGTCTCCTGGCCTCTTTCACATGCAGGTGGTTCTCTCATTAAGGGTCCAGACAAGAGAGACAGATACTGGTATTGAGTAGAACTTTCTAGAAAGCACCTTTGAAAGCGGTAGTAGCATCAGCTGGCATGCTCCTCTTTTACTTCCTACTTTTGGGGGAATAGGTGAGTAGCTGGGGAGTCACAACTGTTTGACACCATAAGGAAAGAGCCACTGATAATACAAACACCTCAGCCTCTCAGATCCCACAACTGGTAAACCAAACTAACAACTTGGTAACTGTGGAGTTGGCACTGTATCAGAAAACTAAATCCCCCTACCTTATTTAAGCCTCTATTTATTAGGTTTTATATGACATTTTCTGAAGTTAAGTGCAAAGTAATACAATCTAATAAGAAAGAGATACGGAAAAGGTCCTTAGAAAATCCACAGAGAAAGACACTTGTATGATGGAGGCAGAGGGAAGAGGGAATCAGGAAGATAAATGTCCAGAGAAGCAAATATACAAGTCAGTTCATGCATTTGTTCAAGGATCACCATCCTCCACTGCATGAGCCACTGACACAGTGGCTGTCCCTGAGGGCTAAGGGGACAAAGGCAAAAGGAATCACAATAGAGTTACGATAAAGGGAGGACACCCCAGCAGCCCTGGACTGTGCCTACCCCTTCTTTCTACTACTCATCACGCTCCTGTCTTGTTTCCAAAGCTACAGCCGGGCCTCAGTGTGAAGTTACAAACGAAAATGAACTCTGAGGAGGATTCATACCATGGCTACTACCTCAAAGTCCTAAAGTATTCACCAGCCAAAAGCTGGACTACATATTGCCTGAAGATTGTATTTTTCCTCCACTGCCACCCTAACCAATTTTCCCAAACCACAGAAAAGCGTACATCTGTGTACTATCTAGGCAACTTCATTAGTGTGTCCCAAAGAACACACAAAAGTATAAATATTTCATATTTGGATAGCATGTGCTAAGTGGAAATGTGGTTTGTTTGGCTGGTTTTTTTTTCTTTTTCTGTCTATTATCAGTTATTCAACAACTCTACGGAAAAGTGAAGAAATATCAGGTTTGTCATACTTTCAGAACACAGTAGGGAGAAAGTCTTTTCTGGGCTGTTTATAAACACACACGATTTAGGAGAATGTCATTCAAACCAAAACAACAGGAAATCACTCTTGCTCAAAGAACAGGCTTAGATCACGGTGAGTTCCTCTCCAATCCTGCTAAAGCAAGTTTCTGCATGCCTTCCGGAGCCTCCACCTACAGAGCTGTTAGGCCAGCGGCCAACACATATATTTAATTATGTAAGTATTCAGTGCTGTCAGCCAGCTGCTGCCGCTCATAATACACTGACCTCTTTCACTCCTCCTCTTGCAGAAAACGGCAAAAACAAAGCAACTGTTGATGCGGCAGTAATCATGAAATATGCAAAATACTATTCTCCAAAAAGGTTTCAGATAACTACACAATTCAGTTTTGCATTTTTAAAGTGATTTGCTCCCTCTCAAGTGATTTTCTGTTCCTTATTTGCAAATTCAATAACTAATCTAACTGGAAGTTCCCTTTTGTTTCTATACCTTTAAAAAGTCAACCATGAACTCAAGTACACTTTCTACTTTCTTGTCACCAAATTTCTCACTGGAATACACACGAGACAATTGGCTTCCATCCTTCCATCCATCTCTGTTTTGTGCTTACAAGTCAAGCAATGGAACACATGGCCTATATGCCCATCACTCTCAGTCCTCATTTTCAAAAAAAAAAAAAATAATAATAAGTTTCATTTGATGTCCCTAGAAAGTTCATTCTGCCAGCAGTACCCTCAATTCCAAAGTAGCTCCAAGGGTTGGGCAGGTAACAAAGCCCCCAAAACAGCAGAGAGCAGACTAAACAGAACTGAGACACATGAATAAATGCAAACAAAACAAGTCCACACATGGGAGATGGTAACCAGAGCTAACCGTGAACAACTCACCAGACAAGCGGGACTTCAGTTCATGTACTATAGAGCTGAGGTACCACATTGACAGTTTCTTTTTCCTCACAGAGCTGTGCCATCCCTCACTCTAGACCCTAATATACCAGGTTAACTTTCCCAAACAATTCTTCCTGTCTTCTGTCTTCTGTTGGCAGAGATCTGGTGGCTTTTTCTCACTCACAGAAACTATAAACAAGTTGATGTTCAAATGCAAGCCAGTGCTGTGGTGTTAATAGCAGACAACACAGGAGTGACAATAGCTTTGACTAGGACACTAACAGTGAGCTGCGGAGACAGTGTCAGCAGAAGTGACTTTGCTCCTTCCCAGGAATGAAAACTGAATTGAGGCAAATTAAACAAACATGTACACAGTGAGAAATAATCATGGTGTCTCAAGCTGAGAAATAATCATGGTGTCTCAAGCTCAAGGCAAAAGACCATCATTCCTTCCCTGTGCCTCAAAATGACCCAGAGGTACAATCCAGAAGGTGCCCTAGCTGGTTTAGTTGGGTAGAGAAAAAGGTCCTGACATTCACAGCCCAGAGCTACCAGCATGGCCAGGGGACTCCAAGGCACAGGTACTCATAATGTTGTCATAACATCCCTGAGGAAAGAAACTGGAGACCAACTGTGACCAAAAAAAAAAAAGGTAGGCTTTCACCTCTTCAGGACAAGAGAGGCAGATTACTTCCTAGCCTCTAAGTAGGCCAACACTTCTTAAAAGCCCTCATCCTTCTGGAACCATGAACCAAAATAAACCTTTCCTTCTACAAGTTAAAAAAAAAAAAAAAAAAAAAAAGAGAGTCCCCAACACAGTATTTGAAAATTCTTATGTTCTATCACCTATTTATAAAAACACATCCTGTCTTTGACAAGGACCCACAGCAACCTGTGGAACCATGCTCAAAGAACCTGTAAGTACCTTATTCTATGAATGGAAAAAGATAAATCTAACCCTATAGGAGGAACAATATGAACTAACCAGTACCCCAGAGCTCCTTGGGACTAAATCTCCAATCAAAGAAAACACATGGTGGGACTCATGGCTTTAGCTGCATATGCAGCAGAGGATGACCTAGTCGGCCATCAATGGGAGGAGAGGACCTTAGCCTTTCGAAGATTCTATGCCCCAGTATAGGGGAATGCCAGGGCCAGGAAGTGGGTGGGTTGGAGAGTAGAGGGAGGGGGGAGAGTATAGGGAATTTTCAGAAAGGAAACTAGGAAAGGGGATAGCACTTGAAATGTAAATGAAGAAAATATCTAATAATAATAACCCCCCCAAAAAAGATAAATCTAAGACAACACTTAGAATCAAAGACTCCATACAGAAGTCCTTCTTAGGCTGAGACAATGGTTGAGAACCTAAATTCAATCCTTAGAACTACTGTTTAAAAAAACTGTACATGGTGGTGTGTGCCTGTAATTGAACACTGGGGAGAGAGAGACTGAAGGATACCTGGGATCGCAAGGCCACACGGTCAAGCCAAATCAGTAAGCTACAGGTTCCATTAGACACTCTGCCTCAAAATGTAAGATGGAGATCAACTGTGTGAAATACCTAAGGTTAACCTCAGACATACAGCACTCACACGGACACGACACGGACACGGACACGGACATGGACACGGGGAAGGGGATGAATTTACCTCAAGTTAATCGTTAACCTCCAAACTCATAATCTACTAAAAACCTAAATATGTAAATAAGTAATAAAAGAAATGTAATGTGCACCAATAGATGTTTGTTTGGAATCAAAAAATAGTTACCTGTGAAAGACCTGGGCGAGAAGGGAAAAGATCTCCCAGGCCGTATTTTGATGTGCACTGCAAAGATAACCAATTTGCCAAGCATGATTAGCATATGGGTGGGAGGTGAGAGGACACACTGAAGGTCTTCGGATCTGAAGGAAAAGTTGAGGCTTTGGGATGGTGGTGAGAGCTGCAGGTGGGGGAGTATGTGCAGACATCCTGTGTGCTTGCAAAATGTTACAGTCTGAAGGAAAGACAGAATGACAAGAAGGGAGGTGGGAGAGGTAGGCATAGAACAAACAAAAGTATTTCATGTTGAGAAATTATGACTTCTATCATGTAGCTGCAGGGTGAGAGACATGAAAGGGATTTTAAGGAGGCCAAATGATGAAGAAGAAAGCCATCTCTGTCAACAGTATAAAAGGCTACTATTATACTAAAGCAGAAGATGCTAGGGATAGAACAGACTCAATTCAAATGGTTTACAACTGGCTTGGACACTTAGGGAGAGAAGAGGAACATGCTGTTGGATGCTGTTTTGAGAAGAACACAAACCACCAGAGCAGGTAAACGCCAAGAGGCCTGGGCTAGAAAGAAATGGGCTGAAGAGCAAGAAGGAAGGAAAGAGGAACCAAAGAACCCTCCAGATGATGGCACCAGACAATACCATTGAACACTGATGGCAAAGGTAACACGGAGGAAGTCTCCAGCACTGCAGGAAGCTGAGGCAGAGGATGAAAGGCTTAATTAAGGCCAGCACGGGACAGACAGCAGAAAACACGCAACACTACACAGGCCAACACTCCCAAGGAAACTGGTGTGCCACGATGGCTGAAGCTACAAGACTGCAGTGTAGGAGGGCCAAGGATTCACCACATCTGCAGCTTACACTGGAGACAACCTAAAACTCAGACTCAAGCCACGCACACAACTAGGTGAGGTAAAACACCTATGTTCAGGAAAACACAGAGCTAAAATCCAACTGTGAGCTGCAGAGAAGGCTCAGTGAGTGAAATGCTCACTGCTCACGCCTAACGACCTAGGTCTGGGTCCCTAGAAGCCACGCAAAAGTCAAGCAAATGCAGACGTGCCGGCACTCACACAACATTCTCTCCTTCCTTCCTACTCGTGTGTGTGTGTGTGTGTGTGTGTGTGTGTGTGTGTGTGTGTGTGTGTGTGTGTGTGTGT
>NC_034605.1:33305305-33369208 GCF_900095145.1 Mus pahari
TGTGTGTGTGTGTGTGTCTGTGTGTGTGTCTGTGTGTGTGTATGTGTAAATAAACAATTTTATTAGCTAACCTCTTATCTACAAAAAGTCAAATGAGGCCCAGTGGTTTTATTTTCTAATGCAAATTTTTTTCATTTAAATTAAATGAAAATTAAAATTAACCAAAGCAATTATAATTTTTTTAAAAAAATAACTATTAGTGAATCTAGTTAACAATATAATCAGTTGAGTTTTTCACTTTCTTTTAAACAGGGTGATTAATTACTAAGTGAGAGGATAAGCTCTTGTCTATTCTTAACAGCTCAGCTTATTTTGTAAAGCAATTTACTTTGCACGCTCTGGTTGAAATAGTACTCTTGTACCTCTGACAATTTATGAAGAACTCAAAGACAAATCCACATAAAACAAACAATATTTCCACTGTAGGACAGAGAGGAAAACCATTTTTTTTTCTCTGCTAGAAAGAGCATTGTATAAGGGACTGACTCCCTGTGGAGAAAAGACATCACAGGAAGCAGGTAGCCTTCACTTCAGGCCCACCTTTCCCTGCTGGGCCTGGCTCTCTATTTTCAACTCTTCTGGAAAACCATTTTCCTTGCCTATCGAACCAGTCCTGTCAGCATTAGCATACAGTTTTCTGGGCAAACAAAACTGGAATGACTCTAGCCTATCTGCTACCAGTGTGGCCCTTTGGATAATAATGTACAAGGTCAAACAGAGGTCATCAGTCCATGATCAAAGCATGCTGGCTGCTCTTCCTGTCTTTACATGGAACACACAAGATGTGTTTATTTTTATCAGCCTCTGCATGACCTCCTTAGGTGGCATGAGAAAGACCCCACACTTCTGTAAAGCACAAGTCAAAGGTTTGTCTGATTTGATACTCTCATTAAGAGCAATTATTTTCAAACTTTTGATCTTTTTCATTTACTCAAGTCTCTCAAGTTAAAGCCCATATTGTCTAAACCACGCTGGGATAATGGATCAAACAGGAGCCTGGTACTGACAGATGAGGAAACAGAGTGACCTGACAGGCAGCGTCATGAAACACAGGTCCCTTAGCAGTTTTTATGTGAACTACTTCAGCCAATAACAAGAGTTCAAAGTTCAAGGCCAGCCCAGAAAGTCAATTTCACTTCTATTTTTGTTTCTTAAAACTTCTATGATTTCATCAATCTGATCAATAATCTACCATTAAAACCTCAGGAACATTAAAAAAAAAAAAAAAAAAGACCTGTCTTGTTTTATACACACACACACACACACACACACACCCCTCTGCTAGATCTTAAAGGAGACTTGTATTAATCACATGTATAAACAACCTCCTGTCACTCATCTGTGTCCCTGCTAACCTGTTCCAGTGAGGTGGATCTACCTAATGGTTCAAGAAACAAATGACGTGATGGGCAATGGGTAATGAAGGGCAAGAATACTCTGGAAAGGAACAAAGCAGAAGAGACAGAGCAGGGTGCAGCACTCGCACAGCATGCTCCAGGCCCTGAGGGGAAACTCCAGGGAAGAGTGTTAGTACTATCCCCACACTAGAGGGGACTTATTTTTAAATATGGATAAAGCAAAGCAATTATTATGGATAAGGGATCCAGGGGAGGAAAGGGGACTGTAATCTTCTAATAGAAAGAACTGGCCACCATAAATGGACAAGTAGCATAGTATCATATTCTCCTTGAATTTAAATGCTACATGGTCCTATTGAAAAGCATTAAAGCAACAAAAAAACACATACAGGCATGAAGGATGAAGGAATGGATCCACAGAATGATAGCAGACAAATGAAATTACATATTGTTGTATACATGTAATCATGTATTAATACATAAAGGTCACAAAATAGTCATCTTTACCTTTTCTTTTTAGGGGATGGCAAGAAGTAGGAGGGCATGTATGTAAAGTCTCCACATATATAAACGTCACTTGTACCTGACATGTTCTCACTAGGAATTGATTTTTAGATGTTACATGGTTATATCTACTCTAGAAATAAGTCAAGCATTAGTTGAAGTGTTATTTTAGTAACAACTGGCTACAAGGATCAAAAGTCTTTAAAGCCATTAAAACTATTTAATTATATGCAATATTACTTTTCATTTTTCCTTCACTGAGGCAGGGCAGTAGTACACTAAAGAACCCCTTGCTTACACTCCTAGCTTTGTTGTATTGTAAGAACAAACTTTTCTTCTGTGATTAGTGGTGCTGTGCCATGACTGAGGCTCATTCCTCAAAGAATACATACTCAATGGCAACACCCATGATAAGAAGAAATGTGGGGAGGGTGGTTTCTTTCCTCTTTCCCTTTTATTCTTTCCTTGTGTTTTTGTTTGGGTCCAGGCTGGTTGCGGTGGTGGTGACGCTATAAGCCAAACTCAGGTCTCCAGACACACAGGCCTGACCACTGAGCGATATATGAAGTGCGCCTAACACTTAGATTAATATGTAATCACAGGACCATAGTCTCTAGACAGGAAGCTGGAGTAGCAGCAGTATAAAGTGTCTGTGTGTAATTTTCAAATGTCCTGTAGACAATGTTGGGACTATGACAGATTTCTCATTCTGAAAAGAAAGAAGAGAGAGAGACAGAGACAGAGACAGAGACAGAGAGACAGAGATATCATTTTGTGGCCATGAGCAGCTCCATGCCCTGCTGCAGCTTAAGGCTTCTCTCCTTCCAGAGCTCACCCTCCATCCCTACTCCATCCAGCCTTCCTACCTCTGCTGTAACTCAGAATTTTTCTGTTCCTGCTCAGTTAAAGAGACGGCCACCCTCGACCCTTGCCTGTACATACCTGACATACACACACACATGCATAGATATAAACTGAAAATAAATACTTAATAAATAAATAATAGAAGCAATGCTAAGGAAAGGTGTGGCTGGGAAAGCAAGGAAAACAGGTAACAAGGACACCTGGGACTGATAGACCTGAGTGTACTGAACGGCAACAGAGAGGCTGATAGACCTGAGTGTGTTCAATGGCAACGGAAAGGCTGGATGCCTAGGAGGAAATAATTTACAGAATGAGGTTTCTAAGAAAGAGGGTAGTTAAGATTCAAAGCATCTTCCACAGTGAGGACCAACCCAAGCCAAGATTCATGCATCAGTTACCTATTGGAGTTTCCTGGCTCACACTGCACCACCGAGAAAAGGGCTAATGGGTGGGAAAGAGGGCTATGTACGACAGGCAACTTTACCAGGCATGCCTGCCTCCCCTAAGAAGAGCACATAGCTCCGACCTGACAAATCACTTCACAAATGCTCAAATCACGTTATGAAACTCCACAGTAAAACATTGTTCATCAGCTAAATCCACATCAACAGCATCTTAGAATGATGCTAAGATAATTCTTAGATCTTAGAAGCCCAACTGGGTAGTACTTCAGTGGCTTCCTTAACCCAGTTGTGATGTTATTGTTTTAACTAATAGCATAGAGTATTTTTATTTTAAAAACTACTTAAAGTCTAATTTATATTCTTTGATCCATACTAAATGTTTAATAATATTAGGAGTCCTTCAGTAAAACGCAAAAGATTTATGTGAGCTGAAGAGAAATCAGAGTCATATGAGAAATCTATAAAGGCAAATTTGGAGAAGCAAAGAGGGCTGGCTCAGAGGATAAAGGTAACTGCCACGAAGACTGACAACCTGAATCTAATCCCTAGGACCCTCATAACAGAAAGTCAGAACTGACTCCAGCAACTTGACCTCTGACCTCCATGTGCACACTGTGGCACACGCACGCAAATAAATACATGGTTTTTGTTTGGGGTTTTTGTTTTGTTTTTGTTTTTGTTTTTATTTTACATAAAGGCTTCTTGGCTAATACTGGCTGAGACCAGTTCTTCCCTTGATTATGCCACAGGGAAAGAATGGGGATCCCTTACTTACTTGATTGAGTTTCTAAAGTGGTCTTCAGCTGGATTTTTCACAGTACAACTGTTCAGGAGCCACAGATCTGCATCTGATGCATTCTCTAGTAAAGGAAAGAATGAACACAAGAGAGAAAGATAACTATTACATTCAGTGACATCAGGACCGTGCAAGTGCTTACCTAGGCGGCATGGGAATGCTGGGGACAGGGTAAGCAGGAACATCAGCGTGAGCACCACTGTAGCACAACCAGCCAGGGCTCTGGTCAGATCGGGTTTGGAAACCTGCAAATGTCTGCAGAGCCAGATGGAGCCTCTGCTCTTAACTACTACGTTAAAACCCACAGTAGTTAAAAGTGTTCACTATTTCAGCCGTACTTAAATGAACGTGTGTGTGTGTGTGTGTGTGTGTGTGTGTGTGTGTGTGTGTGCGCGCGCGCGCATGCGCGTGTGACTGTAGGTGACTCTGTTTGACCCTGACTTTTTCCCAGGTTTCCTCTGGTATCAACATAAACAGTAGAACTGTTGAGTCCTTGCAGACTGTTAAAGGCCCTAGACAGGGTGTATCATTATACACCCATGAAGGGGACCAAGAGTGCTGTCCTAACCTTGCCTGCTGGATGGGATGTCGCCTTTGAACTCTTGACAATCTGGTGGAAAAGAGGGTGCCAGTGATGAGTCCAAGTAAAGCCCTCTTATCATAACATGAAAAGCTTTCTGTGCTCAGTTTAGGAGTTCTGCTCTTTTTTTTTTTGTTCCTTCCAACTGCATAGGAAAATGCAAGCACTTATTTTCACTTTATAAGTTCAGTCACATTCACCTGTGTAAATGCCTGACATCAGAAGTCAGAATGCAGATATTCCTATGCAGTTGGAAAGCAATCTTAAATGTGATGCTATTTAACATAAGCAAAGCAGTCAGGAAATAACAGAGTAAGAAGAAGTAGAAAACTTGTAAATCTATTATAGAAAGATGGCTTCAATAAATATATGACTAGTGGTTTGGATCTTAAGTATCCCCCAAAGGGCCATGTGTTAAAGCGTGGACACTGGTACGCAGCACTATCGGTGGAAGCAGAATAAGTAAGAGGAAATAAAATACAGGAGGAGATGATCTGGGTGTGAAGCCTGTGGAAAGCTGAACACTTGGTCCACACTAACAGGCACTATTTGGGAAGGTTATGCGACCTTAAGGACATGGGTCATAGGTGGAAGAAATGGGCCACCAAGGGTCAAGACATGAGAGCTATTACCGATCCCTGCTTTCAGGCACCGTCTCTCTAGTCTCATCTGCTAACTCATCCAAGGAGTCACTATGCCTTTCCCCAGGGATGGGCTGTACCCTCAGACACATTAGTGAAAATAAATCCTTTCTCTCGGAATATGTTTCCTATCAGGTATTTGATCACACTTGAGGGAGTTACTAAGGCCACATTGGATGCATGTTTCTCTCTCTCCCTCTCCTCTTCTCCCTCTCCCTCTTTCTCTCTCCTAACTTGCAGTCATGAGCTGAGTAGCTTCCTCTACTCATCACAGGCCCAAATGCAACAAAGAAAAGCATCCATGACCTGGAACCCTGATTCACAATAACCCTTCCTCCTTGAAGCTGATTTTCTCCAGTGGGTCGTCACAGTGATGAGAAGCTGACTGCCCACGGACTGCAGCTAAAACACCATGTTTAAAAGGCAAGATAAATCCCCGGGGAATAACTTGTATTGATCTGTTATATAAAGTGAGACAGAGCAAGGTATTGAAGAGTAAATCCAATTTGTATTTTAAATGCCAAAGAAGAAGGAGGAGAAGCTAAAGGCAAAAGAAAATTTCTAGACACGTGTATCCAGGTGTTCAGAGCTGAGGTGAGATGAAAAAGCATTTGTCTTTCAATATATTCAAGTTGCAGCTTGTCTGTTTGTTCAGATGTGTGTGTGTGTGTGTGTGTGTGTGTCTGGGCATACATGTGACTGTCAGAGAACAATGTGTAAGTCAGCTCTCTCCTACCATACGGGTTCTAGGAATCAAACTGAGGTCTCAGAGCTTGACAGTAAGCTCCTCCATCTGCTAAGCCATCTCACCAGGCGCTACATCTAACTTTCCATCTTCTCTGGTTTTAGTTCAGCTTGCGTGAATGTTGATTATTTTTTAATTTAATGATTAGGAACAAAATAATGTTTAATTTATATCCCCCCATACTATTTGAGTTTTTAAGATTTATTTTTTATTTTGTGTATACGTATGTGGGGGGGGGGGGTATATCCATGTGAATACAAATGCACACAGAGTCCAAAAGACAGTTTCAGGTCCTTCTGGGACTAAAGTTACAGATGACTCCTGGCATGGTACCAGGAGCCCACCTCAGGCCCACCTCAGGAGCAGTGTACGCTCTCAGCTGCTGAGCCATCTCTCTGACCCCTGATAGGACTTTTCTTTTAAAAGAAAAAAGTACATTTGTTTAACTTTTTTGTTTGTTCACTTGTTTGCTGGCGGTGGGGTCCTTATGTCACCACATCCATGTGAAGATCGGAGAAAAGCTTGGGGATGTCTCCAGGTCTTTCCTTCTGTTACATATATAATAAAGTCCCAGGGATGATACTCAGGTCACCAGGCTTAGGCAGGAAGTGCCCTTAGCCATTAAGCAGTCTCGCAGGCCCTATTTGGCTTCTATTACTTTATTAAGCGTGTGCACCGGGTGTGTACAGGTCATGCAGAGGTCAGGGGAGAGCTGGCAAGAGTGGCTCTGGAGACGGCTTGGCACCAGGCCACTGAGCCTTCTCACTGGTCATACCTGACTTAGAAGAGCATGGATTGCTTTCTTTTCTCTTGAGTTGGTAAACCTGTTTCCTCTCCTTTGATTCCTTCTTAACAGGACATAGAATCTCTCACTTCCTTTCACTTTAAGGTGGGCACATGAACTATCTTACTGTGATCCACCAGGAAAACAAAGACCCAATATACACCGCCTGCTTATGGCTGCAGTCACTGAGCCAGGAAAACAAGAGTCACAACAAACCACCCACTCTGAGTACAGGGAAAGAGGAACAAATATTTGTCCTAATCAAAATGTGCTTAGTTTTTAAACTATTTCTTTACACACAGTAGAAATTGCTTTTAAGCCTATGGTAAGAAAACCCCAATCGGTAACAATGATCATCACTAACAGTGTTGAATACATATTGTGGGGCAGGAAGCCATGCATGCCACATGCACCTCTGTATGTAAGCATCCCTGCGTGAGGAATGTTCCCCGTTATTCCCATTCTCAGAGAAGAAACCTCAAACTTAGAAAGGAAAAACAACTTTGCAAAAGTCACCAGGGATGGGTAAGGACTGAAAGTCCAGACAAACTGACTCCAGAGCCTGAGAACTTGAGGCAATCAGCATGTCTCATTAGTGGTTCTCTACCTCTTGACCCAAAGTAATGCAGAGTGCATCTAAGGACAACGCCAAGGGCTGTGACTTGGCCTTGGAGCACTGCATTCAAAGCTTCTCTAGGCTTCAGACACAGCTGTTCCTCCACTTCCAGTATTTCTAAGATTTTGAGTGGGCCAGTTTGGTCTGCTCTCATCAAAGGTGGGCATGGAAGAAGGAACAAGAGACTTAGTAGCAAATGAGTTGTTAGTCTGAAGCCCAGACACACCTGCCAGTGTTCCTGTTCCCTGCAGGCGGCTGCATGGCACCGGACAGAACAGCTCTTTCCTTGTACAACTGCTCCATGTGAGTGACAGCAGAGGAGCAGCGGGGAACAGTAAGACACATATATTCACATACTCAAATGGAGGGCAACCAGGCTGAAGCAAATGCAAGTTCACAGAGTGAAGAGAAGAAAGTTTGATTGTTTTGGACCCAAAAGCATTTTTTGAGAGTTCTTTACCACAGAATTTTGGAAGAAAAGTCAAGTCCAAACAGTTTCAATGTCCATTAAGCTTATTCAGACCCAGGGAGTTTATTTATATAATACAAATCACTGAGAGCCTACTAAAAACTTTGAGAGTAAACTATGTATTAATAAGAGAATTTAAATGTACCTTAACTTCTGAAGACCAATAAAAGATAACTTAAAATGCTGGTCATGTGCTAATCTTTCCTCTACAGGTCACCTATTATTCTTTCTGTGGCCAATATAATGGTATGGAGCAACTATGCTATGAGCATGGAGTAACTACACTCTCTAAGCCTGTTCTTGAAAAACGATGAAAATGCCTCATTAAACAGTAGCCTCCCTTTAGCCAACTATGGAGATGACACTGGGAGGATGAGGAAAAAGGATCAGGAGAGAAGATGGAAAAGGACAGAGCCCTGGAGGGCTGAGAGAGCCCAGACTCCATGCCTAATTCTGAAAAGGAAGGGGCCCTCGGCTCCAGAGTGCTGGTTACTATGGAGAGTCCCTGAACAAAGCAAGATGTGGGAGGTCCTGGGACACGCATCTTCTCTGGCAGGTTACCCCCATAACAAACTGTTCTTTCAAAATACTCCTATCGAAAGTTTCACAGAAACAAGATGAGGGAACTAAAAGTCAGCATGAACTCTATTTACTCAAAGAAGGAAAAAGAACTTCTCATTTAAGTGATAAGTAAGAGCTGGCAAAACTCTGCCAATAACTACTGAAAATTCATTATATAAGTATCCTGGTTGTAATTAAAATGAAAACACAGAACAGCCATGTACACACTACAGAGATGAGCATTGCTAATACTGTTTCTCACTCCTAATAGCGATATTGATTCTCACACATAATGATTCAGAACTCACTGCATCTGAAGAATCCCAAAGAAGGCACCTGTGTCTGTTAGGTCACCAAGGGCCACTAGACCTGTGCACCCATCAGCCTCCGCACACAGCCACTGCTCACTCTCAGCTGCCTAGCAAGCTGTTTTCCCGTCACAGTAGACCTTCAAACCCCATGCCTTAATACATTAAAGTCTAAAATATAATTTGATCTTTAAATTTATATATTCCTCATAAAATAGCTTTCTTCATATATCCCAAAAGTGATAAAAACAAAAGGACTGCTCTTTAGCAAAAGACCTAAACAACCCAGAGACCATCACTCACTTGCAAATTGCCAAAAACATCTGGTTTCTGTCAGACTGTATACAGTCCCAAGTTGTTTATCACAAATCAGTAACCCAAGTCATCTGCTAAAAATGGTACATTTCCAGGATCAGAAACAACCCTGGAATACAGGGAAGGTTAATACCAGGGTCACTTTTAGATTTGACCTAGTAAGTTTACTTGGTCAAAACTATAACCAATTTGGTTATTCAAGGAGGTGGGGAGGGGATGCTCTCCATATGAAATGGCAAGATAAGAAAGATTCAGATGAAATGAAAAACGGAATATCATCAAAGATCTAATAAACAAAATGAACTGAATATGAAAAACAGAACTGAGAGATAGCCCAGTTTACAAAATGCTCACCATCCAACTATGCAGACCTAAATTCCATACCCCACAATCCACGGAACAAACCCAGGAATTGTGGTACACACCTTAATCTCAACATGAGAAAGACAAAACAACCATTACCCTGGAGCTCTATGGCCAACCACCTCAGCCTCTTTGGCAAGTCCCAAGCCAAAGAGATCCTGTCTCAAAAAAAGTAGAGGCAGCTAAGGAGTAGCATTGGAGTTTGTCTTCACACTTCCACATGTACAAACTTATTCACACAAACACACACACACACACACACACACACACACACACACACACTGGAGTGGGGATGGGATGAGCAGAGGGAGGGAGGGATGGGGGAGGGAGAGGGAGAGGGAGTACAAAGTAGCTTAAGGCCACTTTATTTCTCAAGATTCATCCCAGACCCACATTAGATAATCTTTAAATTACTACTAGAAAGAAACAAACTGAGCAATATAGTTAACTGTTACTGACTTCTTAGTAAATTGATATTCATCGCTGAAATAAGTATGTCAGGATGGCTAAAAGTACAAGCACATTTTATCAATTTGAAACAAAGGTAAATAGCCATTGTTTTAAAGGTAAAATATTGCATTATAATTCTACTTTAGGTAGTTCATACCTATAATCAGAGCACTCAGAAGAGTGAGTTTGAGGTCAATCCGAGCAACAGAGTAAGTTCTAGGCTTGTCTTGGCTACAGAGTGAGACACTGTCAAATACTAACCAAAACTTACCAAAAATAAAACACACTACTTACGAAAGGACAACTATTTAGAAGACTGTATGCATTTGTCACAATACCTAAAAACGTCTTGCAATAAGAAGGCGGAAAGAATAATTTGGACTAAGATTTTCTTCTAAAAGAAAAAATAACAAAGATGACCGAAGCAGAGTATGTCGTATGGAATGCCTCTGAACGAATGCTAAGAAAACTAACTCCAGATGCACCCTTGGATTTCAACGCTATAGCTTTGGGGTGATTCGAATTCTGCTCTGGAAGCTATAGAGATGGCTCAGCACTTGCTGCTCCTGCAGGGGACTGGAGTGTATCCTAACGCCTAAACCAGCAACTCAAAATCGCCTGTAATTTCTGCTAGAGGACCCAACACTCTCTCAGGATGCCATGGGCTCCCATGAGAGTGCACAAACTCACACAGACAATGTCAAGCATTAGATTTCAATAATAAAACAGCAAATAATCTGATATAAGAATGAGTAAGAGATCTAAATAGATTCTTGTCCCAAGATATAGAAAGAGCCAGAAAAGTATGGGGCATGTAAAGTGATGCCCCATAGCATTAGCCATCAGGAGAAGACAAATGATAACCACAGGAGGACTGACTCACATCTACTGGGATGACTACTTTTTCTAAAACTGTTTTAAAGATGTGTTGGCAAAGCCATGAAAACACTAGAACCTAGGGAACTCGCAGGTTGCAGATCAACTGGAAAAAGGTTTAGCTGCTTTGCACAAATGGCCTGCTGGTTCCTTTAACCATTAAACACAATTAACTTACAATCCACCAAGTCCTCTGCACATCTGCCCTAGAGTAGAGATATAAACACATGCTCACACAGAACCTTGTACATCAACATTCGCAAAGGCCTGGTTCCTGAAAGCCAGAAAGGAGAGAAAATATAAATAGCCATCAACTGATGGATGGATAAATACAACCCAGAATATACAACCAAATATTTCTAACCATGAAAAATGAGGTGTGACAGATGAACAACACAGATGGACCCTGAAATGCTATGCTCAATGAAAGACGTCAGTCAGGAAAGCCCACAAACCATAACCAAGTGTCCAGATGAGACACAAACACAGAACAGAAAATAAACTGCAGAGTGCCTAGAGCTGGGGAGGCAGACAGCAGGAGACGCAGTGATGACTGCGGTTTATCCCTGTGCTAGTAGAAGTGCAACTGACAGTTGCAGCTGAGCATGGTAACTCATGCCTGAAATTACAGCACTCAGGAGACTGAGGCAGGAGATCTGCCACCAATTCTTGGATAACCTAGGCTACATAGTGAATTACAGGATAGCTTGGGCTGCGGAACTGAGACCATGTTTTTAAACCAGATAATGGTCATGAGGCCACCAGAATCAGAAAGGCAACCAGAGAGACAATCTCAGGAGATACTGAGGCCAGCTCTGAGGGACAGTTTGGTATCTCTTCCAGGGTATCAGCCTATTCTAACAGGGAAAAAGTACAAAGATGGCAGCCTTCCTTCCACTAAGATACATGTATCAATTAGAAAGAAATCACACTTAGTAAAGGAACACACACACAAAATCCTGTTTGCAGGATTTGAGGGATGCATATAAAGTTCATACATGTATATACTTAGAGAAAAACTAAAAGGAGACTGCTTTCACATTAGAGTAGCAGGAATCCCACCTAAATGCAAGGGTACTGGCATTTGTATAAATAGAATTCAAGCTCTAGAGATCAGCTCTTCCTAGATTCTGAGGATCTGATCATGAGTCTGGGCCTGGCAGGTGGCTGTTTTTCTCCAGGCCTGAGGTGTACATCTAGAGGTTTTTACAAATCTCTGGACATATGTTCTGTATTGCCTGATTCACTCAAAGACCCACTGTAGGACCCAGCAAGCAGAGGTTCTAATTATGCCTTGAGAGGGGCTATTTCAATAGTTGAAAGGTAATAAAATATTGTGGTGAAGTGTGCTGTTAATTGTGGGAAAACTGAGACTCAAGTGGAAAAGGTATCTGGAAAAAAAAAAAATAAAAGAAATTGGTAACTAACTAGATGTGCTCTACGACAAAAGGAAGAGCTGAAGGTTTCTAGACTATAAGGCTAATAAAAGGGGCAACTCCAAAAAGGAACAGACTGCAGAAAGGGCAAGAAGAGGAAGGGTCACCACTAGCCCTGCTCACTCCAAGCTCCCTGCCCTGTGGCAGAAGAAAGCAGGACTATGCCACAAGCAACCAGAGACATATGGAAGAGCTCACAGAAGGTTGATAACTGATGTCACCCCAGATGACAAACAGCAAAACCTGGGGTGGAAAAGACTGTTGTATTCATGGGGTAAAAATCATCGAGAAGGTAGAAATACACACCAGATGCATTATGGTGAGCAGGACCTCAGGAGGGTTTGCTTTGGTGAGTAATGGTGACAGGACAATGGGCTTTGAGGGACAGGAATGCAAAACATATACTGGCCTCTTCTCTGCACTCTGAGTCAAAGGGATTTACCTATAGGCCGCAAGTGCAATTAAAACGCTTAACATGATACCCTAAAAATCTCACCATCCATCTTCATCATAGTTCAGGAAATTCTAGTCATAAAGCATGCAGGGCTGAGACACTCTATTGCATATGATATAGTCCACTGTGCAATAAATCCAAAGGGATTCACCACCCAACCAAAGTGAGATCAACAAACAGAAATAACTACACTGATGACAAGTCAAATTGAAAGGGAAATGCTAAAACATATACAATAACACTTCTTCAAAGAAAATGAAACACAAGTGTATTTCTGTAACAAAATATCCCAATGAGTGTAAAACAAACAAACAAACGAATCCTATCAAATCTTAATAAGGCTCCTGGTGAGGAGGGGTAAATTTCTTCCAAAATCCATATGAGGAAGTCTAAAAAGTACTTAACACAAAGAGAAGCAACACCTCTGCCCGCTTTAAAGATTTATGTTCTATCTGTGGAGATGCAGTCCTTGTAGTCACGTGTGGCTGCAGCGGAGCTTGCAAGAGCAAGCACAAGAATAGCTGGCCAGCACTCATGCTCTGCACCACAGGAACTATTTCAGACTCTAGTTCTCCGACTCTAAGTAGGAGAATTTGTTAGAGTTATCACGGTTTTAGCAACTCCACTTTGCTGATGCTCTGAAAGCACAGCTCTAGCCAGTCCAGTCCTGATGGATAAACTATATATCGTGGGCTGAGACAAGGCTAGGAGCTGTGGGTAAGAATGTATCATCTCCCTTGGAGAACCAGAGACTTCATTTCCTGTATAGTGTATTTATAAGGAACAATGATACAGAAATTAGACTCTGGTTAGCCATTCATCAGATAGATTATGCAGATAATAATTGGTCACAAACCGAGAATCTGATTCAAGGTCCTCCTTCTCCATCTCCAAGTGCACTTGGAAAGGCTAACTCAATACTTCCAAGGTACCCCTCCCAGCCAGAGTGGCCAGGAGAAAGTTTTGAGCAACAAATCTGGGGGAAGTCCACTGTGCTACACAGCTTCCAAAAAGGCTGTAGCCTCCTGCTGTAAGGAGGATCTGGTACTGACCATCACCCATGTGTCACATCCTGCCACCACTAAGAAAAGGCCACTAGAGTTACAGAGCATCAGCTCACCCAAGGGTGAGTAGCCACAGCACCAAAGGCGATATCTACATCCTAATGTCCTCACTTTGAAAAAAATCTTACTCTCTTCTTCATTATTGAAAACTTGTAAATGGCCGGGCAGTGGTGGCACACACTTTAATCCCAGCACTTAGGAGGCAGAGGCAGGCGGATTTCTGAGTTTGAGGCCAGCCTGGTCTACAAAGTGAGTTCCAGGACAGCCAGAGCTATCAGGAGAAACCCTGTCTCAAACAAACAAACAAAAACAAAAAAACAACAAAAAACAAAACAAAAAAAACACAAAAATCTTGCAAATGCCTACTATAAAATTCTTACAAAACTCAAAACTTCTGTGGGAATTCTGCTTCAGAGGTAACTATGACTCTTTTTTTTTTTNGGGGGGGGGGGATCCTTCGGATTCATTAAGCATATAGAATACCTTGAGACAGAACCCTGCTGTGCCTATGTTGTTCTCTGGTGCAGGTTTTGACAAAGAATACGATTCACTTGCTGTCAAAGATTCAACCACAAAGTAAAAAATTAAAAAATAAAAAAACTAAGATTTTCTTACTGTTATATAGTGCCCAAATTAGTAAAAGAAGTAAAATAAGTCTTTAGAAAATTAGAAAATCAAGAGTACAAATATAACACACCAAACAAAATACTTCAGAAAGTTTTCCCAGCTCCTTATCAAAAACCAGCCTAACTCCTACATTCTATTGACTCTCACAAACAAACCTTAAAATTCAAGTACAAGAAAGAATCATCTTTACTACCAAACACAGTTGGAAAACTACTCCTACAGCTCTGCTCAGTTAAACAGGGCAGAGGAAAGGGGGCATGGAGAGTAGCAGGCCACGTGTCTGGTACAGGCACTTGTTAGCCACCCTCCTGCACATTCCGTATGCTTCCAAGATATCTTCTGGTGCTTTAAGTCTTTTCTCTGACAACTCTGCTTTCAAGCTCTTGGTCTTCTGATACATCTTCTTTTCAAAGAAACCTCAAGTTATCTTTCAATGACAGAGCATGTCCATCATATAATCTGGACTCTTGGGAGTGTACTTATGTACATGGCTAAGGATGAAGAAGTGTATACAGGACAAAAGCTCAAGGATAAAACCATTAGGGCTGGAGAGCACTAAGAGCACTTGCTCTTCTGTAATTACAGAAGATCCAATGCCATATTCTGGCCCCTGGAAGCACAAGGCTATACATGATGCATATACAAACATGTAGGAAAAGCATAGACATAGGAAAATTTTCTTTAAGATTGAGCAGGGTTGGCCGGGTGTGGTGGCGCACGCCTTTAATCCCAGCACTTGGGAGGCAGAGGCAGGTGGATTTCTGAGTTCGAGGCCAGCCTGGTCTACCAAGTGAGTACCAGGACAGCCAGGGCTATACAGAGAAACCCTGTCTCAAAAAAAGATTGAGCAGGGTGTGTTGGCACTTGCCTTTAATCCCAGCACTCAGAAGGTAGTGGCAGCCAAATCTCTAAGTTTAAAGCCAGCCTGGTCTACAGAGTTTTTTCTAGGATAGTCAGGGCTACACAGAGAAAGCCTGTCTTAAAAAAGAAGAGAAGAGAAGAGGGGAGGGGAGGGGAGGGGAAGCAGAAGAGGAGGCAGAAAGAGGAGGAGGAGGAAGAGGAGGAGAGGAAAATTTTTAAATATTTTAAAATAAAATACAACCATTTTCTTTTTTAAAGATTTATTTTTATGTATGTGTATGTGACTGCATGAGTGTATATCACATGCATACATACATGTGCAGGCACTAGAGTGTATCAAATCCCATAGAGGCGACAGGTAGGTGCTAGGAATCAAACTTGGATCCTCTAAAAGAGCATCAAGTGCTCCTAACTGATGACCCATCCCTCCACAAAGAACAGAATCATTTCATCTTTACATCTAAGTGCCAGAGAATGAGTTAAGTGTCCTTGAAATTCCTAGATTTAGAAGTAGAAAGCCATTTTGCCTTCTAACATGAAAAGTTACTTTGTAAATGAAACAGAGAAAGGATCTCTGTGACATTTAATCTTTGTGTCACTTTGATTGGATTTAGAATCAGCATGGGAGCTTGCATGTCTAAGAGGGCATTTTCAGAAGGGTTTAACGGAGGAGACTGGGTGGCAACATCCCATAGGCTGGGGTCTGGGACTACCTAAAGAAGAGAAAGCCAGCAAGCACCAGCACTCACTCTGCTCCTAGCTCCGGACGCATGGACTAGCTACCTCCCTCCTGCCGCCATGTCCCCTCCTACACAATGGACTGTTTCCTCTCTAACTGTGAGCCACTTGAGTCAAGATATTGCTCCCTCCCTTAAGCTGCTTAAGTAATAGGTATTTTCTTTCTCACAGAAACAAGTGACACGGTGTCCTAATTCTACCACTTAGAAGGCAGTGAAGCTAGATGCCACAGGCATAAGCCAAAACCCGAATAAGATTCACGAGGTGCAGGAAATAAATTTTAATCAATAAAAAGAAAGTTAGAGATACAGTAATTACAAAGTAAAAGTAGAAAAAATTATCCATGTATATCTTTAATCCACACCACCCTCTGTAGCAAACTACCTCACAGAAAACTAATTCCAAATCAGACCCCAGAGGGCAGGTGGCAGACACAACAGAGAAGGCAATGCAGATAATACTATTTTTAAACCTAAACCAGAAAGAAAAGCCAAGATGCTACAACTGGTCAAGAGTCCTCTTCTAAGGCTCCTAATTATAGTTGTACAGAGTGTAAACTTCTTTATGTAACAGTTCACATTTTATTTGAAAGACCGTATTTGGGCATCTTTACTATAGCAAATTCTGTATGGAACTCTACCCTGCAGCAATTTATCGATTACAAATACCTTACTTGTACCTAACACCTTAGGGAAAACAGATCTAAATATTACAAATCACTTAAGAGAGTTGAAAGACACAGAACACATTTAAACCAAACAGAATAAATGCTTATTAAACTGAACCTTAAAGCAAAATATTGACTTTTTATAAACAACCCATATAACCTGACTCATCTGAAACTCCAATTTTTCAAGGATCTGTCATAAGTCACAAAATATATTCAGTGAGCATAGTGAACACATGTTTGCCCAGTGAGCACTGTGAGAATCGGTGTGGACTAACACACTGTTGGGATTCTTAGCACTATGGGAGTAAATATGGACTAACAGACTGTTGGAGTTTGTTTGTTTGTTTGTTTAAGATTTATTTATTTATTTTATATATATGAGTACACTGTAGCTGTCTTCAGACACACCAGAAGAGGGCATCGAATCCCATTATAGATGGTTGTGAGCCACCATGTAGTTGCTGGGAATTGAACTCAGGACCTCTGGAAGAGCAGTCAGTGCTCTTAACCTCTGAGCCATCTTTCTAACCCCAACTGTTGGGACTCTTCCTCAATGAAGTAGTACAGAAAAGAGAAAACACACACATACTGATACAATAATTTACCTGACTCCACCAATAAACTGTTCTCATGTTTGATAAAGGAATCCTGGTAAATAACACAATGGCTTTATGATGCGTTCAGAGCAGCAGCTGATGTGGAGCAGAATCTGTAGGGCTATAATTACAAGACCACATCTGTCTGACTGACGGCACTCTCTCAGGAAGCTCTATCTTCACCAGGAGAAAGAGAATAATTTTCCCTAGGATCTCATTTTCTGTAATATTTCTAACTCTGATGCTTTGAATTAGGTGTTTGAATTCGGCATTCTAAGAAACAGCGTTCGTACTCAGGGAACAGGCAGAGAGGAGGTATTTTTGATAAAGTACACTCATGATCAGTGCCAAAAAAGCATAAAAACATTAGAGGTAGAATTTTTTTGGCAAAATAATTATTATAGAGGCTGCTGCTATTGCACAGGACCACTATCAGCTGTTAATGGGATAATTAAATAAACAGAAACGTGGGCTTCCACGCATTCTGAGGAAATTTGATGCAAAGCAGAACTAAATTCAGAAACTTGTATTAAAATATGGATACTAAACAATCTCTATGATTTGAAAAACCTTCTCAAAATTCATTTCTCAGATTTCCCCATACTCCCTTTGTCTGCATTTCTGGTTTTTTTTGTTTTTTTTTTTTTAAGATTTATTTATTTATTATATGTAAGTACACTGTAGTTGTCTTCAGACACTCCAGAAGAGGGCATCAGATCTTGTTACGGATGGTTGTGAGCCACCATGTGGTTGCTGGGATTTGAACTCCGGACCTTTGGAAGAGCAGTCGGGTGTTCTTACCCACTGAGCCATCTTACCAGCCCCGTTTCTGTTCATTCTAGGCCTTTCACCTAGTCAGTGAGCAGGGCAAGCACTCACAGGAGTGTATGAAGATCCAGTGGGAGGTGGGTTGTAAAGAAATTACTACTAAGGTGGGGAGAAGCGAGAACCCAGTTTTAGCAAAGCAGGTCCTTCCCTCTGTACCCCAAGGACAGGATCAAGGATAGTAAGAAGCAAATGCAAAAGAAAAAACTGAAATCTAATCCGCTTCCATCCCTGATGGACTGTAAAGAGCTAATGTCCCCATGGTTCTCAGTTCTCAACACTAGTATCAGCAATTACTCACCCTGAACATGCTAGGTACAAAAACATCTTAATGAAAAAGGCTGGCAAAGGCAACTAAGTAAGTGGTTTCTTTCTTGTTTGAAAAAAAAAAAATTTTAGAAAAATCACTTCTAATGAAAATAATAGCCAATTAAGTTGCTTCATCCATAAAGTAAAAGAGTTGTGCTGGATGACAGCTCAGATAGCAATCAGACACTACAACTGCATTTAAACAGACATAATAAATCTAGAGAGGCAGTCAGATAAGAGTAGAAAGGGGTTTAGGTGGATTTTTTCCAAGCCTCAAAGTTAAAAATTCAGAATATAAAAATCATAAATTCTGTCTTTCTCAAAACCCAGTGAACTAATAAACAAAGAAATAAAATCACCAACAAAAAAAATCACAACTTGTCGAACACGAGAATAGACTCAAACAAGACAAACTTTTGAAAAAGTATCATCTAGAAACAGAATAAACTAAACTAAAAACAAAATATTTGTATGACCAATCCAGTGCTGTCCTCGTCCCCTTTGTCTACACTGGCAATTTAAAATGCCACAAAACAACAATGAAAAGCTGTATGGGCAAAATTCCCAATTCCTCAATCGATAAGGTACAATAATTATTTATTGAAAAATAACATACAATTTCAAATTTGAGTTAGGAAACAAGTACCCATGAATACTTTCTTTGAGTCAGAGAAGACCTATGTAAATCAAACAACCCCAAGAAGGGTAAAAAAAGATTAGGAATGGAGGAGCCCCTCCCTTACATAAGGGAAGGTGGTCGACAGGTCCTCCTACATCTGGGTCCTAGACTAAACAACACAAAAGGTATCTGCTATGGGTGAGAAGAGCTGCCAGAATGCTTTCACATGTTGACAGAAGGTACTTAGGTAGAAGCTACAATGAATTCAAGTTCATATTGGTTCAGAAATGTCCATACATATACACGTCTTTGATCTGCCATTGAGTGTCTAAAGGAAAAAGGAGATCCACCACCTGGTACAGCTAGCCCACAGTACTTAGTTTCCATTGAAAGGAAACACCTCCTCTTGGGAAAAGAAAATTAAGTACTTGGGTGGGAAATACAAAAAGATGAGCTGGAATGTCTCACAGAGCCAGAAGATGGTGTGACAAAGACACACAGGAAGCCACTGAATGATCTCCCAGAGGCCAAGGCTGGACTATACAAAGCAATATACTAAGCCATTACTGGGTGATAACCAAGTATGCAATTAATAGGCATCGGCAGGCACGATACTTGAGAAAGGCAGCAGCTACCATGGGATACGGAAGTGAGGAGGAGAAGCATAGCGTACGGATGGGAATGTGACTGCAAGTCCTCCCTTGGTGACATCCCAGATGGGAGGCCTGCACCAGGTCACAGAACTTATGGAGCCACAGGGGTGGCATCTGAGAGGAAAATGTACACTCTGTGTACTTATCATGGAGAATAACGACAAAGGCAAACACAGCCGGGACTACGTCACATGATAGAAAAGCCTAAATGGAACTGATGAACTGATGCTTCTAATCTCTATGACTATTGAAGCTAATCTTTAGGATTCTTGAAGGAGCTAGGAAAAATAACCATTTCAGCAATTCTAAATTCAGGAGCTCTAAAAAGATGTTACATATATAAAAATAAAAACACTGATCAGGAGTGATTGCTCTTCTGTTAGGAGCACTTTCTGCTCTTGCAGAAGACCCAGGTTCAATTCCCAATACCCACAAGGCAGCTAATAACCACCAGTAACTTCAGTACAAGGGGATCCAACACCCTCTTCTGGCCTCCATGGGCACCAGGCACACACATGGTATACATACAAATATTCAGGCAAACTCCCACATACACAAATATATATATATGAGAGAGAGAGAGAGAGAGAGAGAGAGAGAGAGAGAGAGAACGTGTAAAAATAAGACAACTTTTAAATCTCTTTTTAACTGTATGTTGCTTAGGTTCCACATGTGTGACACAAGATAGATGCACCTGCATATGTGTATGACCACGCTTGTACGTATGTAGTGAGAATTTTGGTTTCCTTAAAAAACCCAGTTATTCTATGTGAATATGTTTTTGTCTTAATCCCAGGTGTGGGATATGAGGCTGCTTCAGATTGTCCACAGTTATGATTGTCTCATGATCTAGAAGGGGCATGAATTTTGTCAGCTGCAGATAGTTTACATTTGGAATTCTGGGGACTCTTGAGGGAGTATAAATACAAGAGCCCCAAGAGGGCCTGTGGCAGCTGCTGTTCCCCCTGCTGCTACTGCCCCCACTGCTGCTGCTGCTGGTTGCTGCTGTTGTGTTTGCTGCTTTTGCTTTTGCTAGATTTCTCTGGATTGCTGGATTGCTGGTCGCTGGTTGCTGGATTGCTGGTTGCTGGAGATACCCTGACAACAAAGACTGGACATTCCCATAGGAACTCAATGCCCCTAACCAGCAGGAAATAGTCTAAAGACGTCTATGCCTCCTAGTAGTGGGGGTTGAAAGGTAGAGAAGGGTGGTACATAATAGAACCCAATAAAGTAGCCAAAAAATAAAAAATGCTTAGAGAAAGGGGGGATGGGGATAAACGTAATAATACATCTTTGGGAATAAAGAGCTGTCATATACTCAGCCAGCTGAGAACCTATGCACCTCAGTTGACTCAAATAGATTGTAATAAGAAACATAAACTCCCCAATTGGGGGCTGGGGGGAGATAGTCAAAGCATTACAGATTTGTCCAAAAGAAGGAAGACATTAATCTTATTTGATAAATGATAAACCAAATCTGTATTCACTTCACATTGTTCCAAGTCACTGGAGGAACATATCTGAAAGAAGGCCTACTCAGCAAGAAGGGTTTCTCATTCTATTACCTTTTTTAGAATGCATTCAATACAGTGTTTGGAAGCACTCCATTTGTGTGCGTGTGTGTGTGTGTGTGTGTGTGTGTGTGTGTGTGTGTGTGTGTTTGTTGTGGATTACCTTAATATAGCTAGTTACCATATATTTTAACACACATGGTTATGAGTTATCATTTTTGGATTGAGAACACTTTTGCATCCCGTCTCTCGACTTTAAGAAATTAGTATATTGCTATACTCATAGATCAGCAATTTTCTCTAGCCTCATCAGAGAGACCTCTCCTTGGAGTAGATGGCAGTTAACACAGGGATCTCAACTAGTCAACACGATGAGAACAGCACACTGGAGAGTGCCCAGCCTGAAACAGGATGTACGCATCACAACCCCCACCCCAAGACTCAGTGATCTACCTTCTTGGAAGGAGCAGAAAGGCTGTAAGAGTCAGAGGAGAGGATGGATGACTTCAAGGAAACAGTGTTTCTGGACATGACAGGCACACATGAGCCCACAGCATTTGTGACAGCATGCTCAGACCTACACCAACCAGCTCAAGCCAGAGAAAATCCCAGCAGGGAGAGGGGAGGTAGGAAAGAAATCCCACTGCTAGTTGAGGAGCCATTGGCAATAGCTACTGGGAAAGGGAGAGTCAGTTTTCTTTATGGTATAACCCTGGGTAAGTGGATCACACTCCAAGGAAGGCCACTCCCAAGAGTACTCAGGCAACCTAAACTGGAACTGAGGGGCTCAAAACAGGAAGAAAAGTCAAAGGTGGGTGGGTAGGTGGGTGAGAGTGGGAGACGGTGGATTTAGGAAGAGTTGGAGGTAGGCGAATTTAATCAAAATATTTTTGTGAAGCTCTCAAGAACTAAAATATATGCAGCAATCAGCAGGCAGAAGTAGGCAGATCTCTGTGAGATCTTGTTGACACAGTTCAAGGCAGGCTGTCCAAGGCTACAGAATTAAACCTGTCTCAGATGGTGGTGGTGGTGGTGGTGGTGGTGGTGGTGATGATGATGATAATGATGATGATGATGATGATGATAACAACTACAACCAGCTAACACTATTGTCACTGTGTATGACAGAGCTTGCAGATTTCTTCCTATTATTCAAAGGAAATCTGTATCCTCCAAAGATTTTCATGAATAAGGAAAATGTGCAACCCATTCTAAAGCTGCCTTTGCAATATTATATCTGAGGATATATTTGAATTAACACTAAGTACTAGCAGTAACAAACACTCTAAGGACAGCTCATGGGGCAGAAACACATCAGTCATGGACTCTGAGTTACAAAGAGAATTTCAACTGAAACATACGGTTACATAAAATATCTGTAGCGATATCTTTCCTCTTCAGAAACTGATAAAATTAAAACAAGGCACTAAGTTCAAAAGTGTATATGAATCATATTCCTTGACAGCCCAACTCTTAAGAAAGCAATCAAAAATCTGATCAAAATGCTATTGATTTCAACATTGAGCCTTCTCTACTCTCAAAAGTAGATCAAGCTACATCAAAACAGTTTGTGTAATATCTTTCCTTATACTTAGGCATCACTCACAACTCTACCTTTCACAACTTCTCCGTACATTGTCTTGGTGCAATCACTGTACACCTCGACACTAACAAGTTACAGAACCACAGTCTGTAAAGAGGTCTCCAGAGCCTCATGTGAACGCAGGGAAAAGCTTCCTGGCATGACACTAGACAGTTAAAGAGCTAGTATAATATTATCTTCTGAAACAGCTGCTTTGTAGGGAAAAGCCTTCCTAATGTTAGACCCAAGGGGATTTCTCTCTGTAATTTGGATCAACAAAACAAATACTTTGCTATCATTTGAAACACACCTATTTTTAAATTAATATCTTCAAGGATGAGAGTTAGTAATGGCACAATATCTATAATTACTTTAAAATCTTTCAACAGAGAGCTAAAGACATAGTTCAACAGCTAAAGTGCTTTCTGGGCAAGCAGACCTGAATGTTTTAAATCCCCAGAAACAAAACTGGATGGAGTAGTCCACTCCTGTGGTCCCACTGGACCTCTGACTGGTAGAGTAGAGAGAGAATCCCTGCACACTCCTGGGCCAGCTAGCCTGTCTCAAACAAGATAAGAGATAAGGACTGATACCACACAGACACCATAGCATATATAATCCCACACTCACACACATGTACATCATGCACATACATACAAATCCTTCAACAAAAATAAAAATGACAAAGAGCCAGGAGTGGCAGAAGAGGCCTACAATACCCCCTTCCAGAGGAGACAGGAAGATAGAGTTCGGGGCCATCCTATAGTAAAAATCAAAACAATGGCTAAAAGGAAGCCAGTGTTAATGTTAATCTCCTCAGGTGGGGGGTGGGCACTTGTGAGAGACTAAACATTTTCATAATAAATTTATCAGTTCTGAAAGATGAAAGAATACAAATATACTTAGAAATTTTGTGTATAATAATAGTGGCATTTCAAATTAGAGTTGAAAAGACAGATTACTTAATAAATGGTATCAGGAAAAGACGATTAGTCATCTGGGAGACAGGAGCAGGTCTATCCATCACCTGTAAATCAGAGACAGTTCCACAGAACTGATTTAAATGTAGGAAAATGAGAGTGTTAGCGTAATAGCAGGAACAAGGCCTGCCGACTGCTGTCATCTAGGACTTAAAAAAAAAAAAAAAAAAAAAAAAAAACCAATCAACTGTGTAACAAACAGAGTCTTCACAACAAAAGTAACCAAGAGCAACAAGTGTCCTGTGGCCTGCTAGTGTCCCTGAGAGAATACCTCAAATTAGTAACCACCATCCAATAAAACAATAACAAAAGGCTATTATTAGGTCACAGAAAAGGAAGTAAAATGATTCTTATGAAAAATGCATCTCAAAAGACACTAAAATACTATTTTTCACTCATCAGATTAGTAAAGACCAAAAAGGCTCATAATGTGGTATGTTACCCAGACTCTGGAAAAATAACAAACTCATACATTGTTGATAGGAACATAAATTAATACACTCTCTACAGAAGGCAACATGTCTATAGTAAAATTATAAATCTACACACATTTAACACAGATATTACACTTACAGATATTTACTCCAAAGATCAGTTACATGTACGCAAAATCACACACACACACACACACACACACATACAAAGACATAGGAATACTGCAGCGTCACTGGTAATAACAGATAAGAAACAGGAACTCTTAGAAAGGATTGGAGCTGGAGAGATGGATCAGTGGTTAAGAGCACATGCTCTTCCAGAGGTGGTGAGTTCAATTCCCAGCAACCACATGGTGGCTCACAACCATCTATAATTGGATCTAATGCCCTCCTCTTGTGTGTCAATGACAGTGTGCTGATATACATAAAATGAATAAATAAGTCTTTCGAAAAAATAAAGGAAGGAAGAAAGGATTGGTTAAGACTATGCTCCACTGATACAATGGAATACAGCACACTTAGAACAAATCTCTGAGCCTGCTGGGTATGGAAACCCAGAGCCTGGGACACACTAGGCAAGCAAGGGCTCTACCATGATGCTCTCTAGTTGCCAAACATTCTTTCTGATTCTTTGAATTTATACTCTGTAAATTAAATATGTATTCATAAAAGTCCATTGCTACTGTATAGTCTTTGTTATATATATTATTAATTTTAGTCTGAAACACGTAATATGCGTTGGTCTTTGGTTACAAGGAGAACCTTCTGCATCCATGAGACCCCAGTACCACAGTTAGCTCCTGAAATACATTTCTCACATGTAAATAATCTTTCCTGGCTACCTTGCTCTCCCTGGGACTGGTAAGGGAGCAGCCCCAAGCAGCTATCCAGCATGCTAACACATAGGTGCAGATGAGCAAGAAATAACACATACTTTGCCTATGATTTTTCTCTGATTAAAGCAAAATGATTGGCAGTTCTGAGCAGAGGAAAACTGCAGTGGGGTGGGTAAGAGGGAACTGGAAAGCCATTTCTCTAGCAAGAAAGCAGGCTGGGAGAACAGAACAGGCAAGAGAAGGACAGCGATGGCACAGCAAGCGAGAGAACAAGAGCAGAAGTCACTAACGGCAACACACAGTGTCCTGGCATACAGACCACACGCTGGGCTCAGAGCAATGCTTCAGTGGCTAAGAGCACATACTACTGTTATAGAGGGCCTGAGGTCCATCTTTAGCACCCATATCTAGCAGGTCACAAACACCTGTAACTGGAAGTTTCAGGGCTTCTACAGGCACTTTTTTGTTTGTTTGTTTGTTTTTGTTTTTGTTTTTCGAGACAGGGTTTCTCTGTATAGCCCTGGCTGTCCTGGAACTCACTTTGTAGACCAGGCTGGCCTCGAACTCAGAAATTCGCCTGCCTCTGCCTTCCAAGAGCTGGGATTAAAGGCGTGCACCACCACCGCCCGGCTCCCACAGGCACTTTTACATACACACACACACACACACACACACATACATACATACACACACATACCATGTACATACATGTGCATGCACATAAGGGGGAAAAATAAATAATACTAGAAAATGCTAAAATGTGTAGATAGTCTTCATTAAATGCCTGCAACACAGATTTTGTTTTTGAGGCATAACTAATGTGTGGGTATGAAGTACTAAGTACACAAAGGAGTTAACTGCAACCAGTTAGATTTTGGCGTGCCATACCCAAGGGAATTCTGGAAAGCATAATAGAAAATGTAAGGAAAGGGTAAAGATAGAGAGATTAGACTGCCAAGCCAATAGAAATGAGAAATCCATAAATAAAACAAGACATGAGGGCTGGATAGCTGGATTCGTGGTTAAAGCTTGTGCCAGTACTCAGAATGTAAAGAAAAAGTATGCCCAGAGCAAGCTGACTGGTGAGATCTGCTTTACCAGTGAGCCCTGGACCCAAGTTAGAGACCCTGTGTCAGTATATAAGTGGAGAACAATCAAAGACGACACCTAATGTCAGCCTTGGACCCTAGCACATACATATTCATTTACATCCATATACACACATTTTTAAAGGAGGTGGGGACATGGAGCACATTAAGAAAACTTCCAAAATTCCAAAACTTCCATGTACAGTATATCTGAAAAGACTGTCAATACTAGAAATACCTTCTACTTATTTCATATTACAAAAGCAAGATAAGGGCCTAAAGACCTTCTGGGGAAAAAAATACACAAATACACAAACACCCAAAAGGAGGAAAGTCAGTCATCAAACTTTTCCTAGCCTCCCCCTCTAGTCCACAAAGGTCGGACGAGGACATCGGATCCCTTGGAGATGCAGTGACAGGTAGCTGTAAGCTGCACATCAGAGGCTCTGGAATCACATCGGGCCCTCTGCATAGGCAGTACACACTCTTCATTGCTGAGCCATCTTTCCAGCTCCAAACCTCTCAGACGTAAGAATGAGTTCCCAAACAGTTAAACCCAACCCAGCAGGTAGGACACACTCCCAGGTATTAAAGAGAACAAATTTTACTACCATGGACCTTTTCTGAAAGAATTATTCCAACACTGGATTCTAGAGTAAATAAAGTTGATTTTGCTATGTTCTCCTCCCTCTAGCCAAGAGTTAGTTCTGCATCGGAAAAAAGGGGGGGGGGGTTGGGGGAGCGGATAGCAGGAGGAAAGGGAGAAGAGGCAAAGCCAGGTGTGTAGGGGCTGGTGTTCCTGCTGTAAGTTTGGGCCTGAATGGAGGGAGAGAAAGAAGCTGAATAAAATACATCAAATTTAATTTCAAAGTCATCACTATTTTTTTAAGTGCTCCAACAGCAGAAGGTAATGATGCCCCACTCGCCTCTACCACACACAACAGAAGTCTATAATTAAAGAAACAATGTCACTCACAAGGCTAGAAATTCTGCTACAAATGTATCACATTAAAACACAAAACTTTACTACCCCAACTCAGAGGATGGAGGGAGTCACAGATATAAAACCGTTTATTTATTTATTTATTTATGGTGTTTTGGTGTTTAACATTGTGTTTTGCCTGAAGTTTATGTCTGTGTAAGAGTATCAGCTCCCTGGGAACATATGTTACAGACAGTTGTGAACTGCCATATGGGTGCTAGGAATTGAACCCAGGTCCTCTGAAAAAAATAACGAGCGTTTTTATCCACTGGGCCATCTCTCCAGCTCCTACAAAATCAATTATAATATCTGACTTTTTTCTAATAGCATTTTTGTTTTGAAACAGGATAGTATGCAGCCCAGGCTGGTCTCAAACTCCTATCAATTATCCTCTTTCAGACTCTGAGATTACAGGCAAGTGTCACCCAGGAACATCCTCTGTGACCTTGATTAATTACTGTATACTAATTTAACAAATTAATAGACTTCATTATGACATTTTCTTTTTTAATTGCATTATTGTTATTATTATTATTATTATTATTATTATTACTACTACTACTACTACTATCTGTATGTTCAGTGTTCACCTGCATGTGAGTTTGTGCACCATGTGCATGTGTGGTGCCTGAAGAAGATGTGGATCCTTGGAACTGGAGCCATGAACAGCAGCTATGTGTGTGCTGGGACTCAAAGCCAGGCCATCTGTTAACTGCTGAGCTGTCTCTTGAGGCCCATGATGACTTTTTCATGCAGACGCTTCACCCATTGACCCTTTCTTATCCTCCCCTGAACCCTGCTAGGCTGCTCCCTCTTCCTACCTCCTCTAATCCACCTGTGTCTTTCATTCTGGGTTCTGCACATGAGAGAAAAAACACATAAATTAATCTGAGTCTGAATTATTTAATTTAATGATCCCGAATCCCTCCCACTCCCCTGGAAATGATGTCTGATAATCATAGCATTTATTTTATTTTCATAATATCATCCTAAATCTACACACAGACACAAAAGAAAAGATGCCTTTGAGACATCATTCTTGTAAAGGTTTGGCCTAGATGCAAAAAGTCCTTTGCCAGCTCTCAATATGACAAATGTGACCTGAACACCAATAATTTGATAGCACTAGATAAAAAGTATATAATGCAAACCTTTTTAATAACTTAATTATGATATTTACTTTTACAGTGTGCTGCTCTTGCTGAGAGTATGAAGACTAGACAAGCATCCTCATGTTTTTTCCTGATCTGGTTTCCCAAGGCAGCCCCAGCTCCAATTGTTTGACTAGACCAGTTGTAAAGTACTTGACTGCAGGCAACCTCAGACATACTCTCATCTAGCCCATGCTCACAAACAAAGGGATAATTGGCTTCTTCTCTACTGGTATCAGCCATCGTTTTAACAGATGGTGCCATTAACTGAGGAAGGTTTGGTACTGAATAAAACTAATGACAAACCATATGTCAGCAGCAAAACAGTGCTCATGTCAAGGATACAGCACACTGGATTTTATTTATGTGTCTGGTTTTTTGATGGGGACACAACGATATAGTAACATAAGCCGAAAGTAACACGGAACCAGAAGAAACCCAGGAATGACCGAAAAGCAGAGTGAAGGTGTGCAGCTCCTTCCCAGCCTTTACAAAAGGCACCAAGCACACACGCTAACTTCACACTCACAGCCCCGAGGGCCTATCTGCATTAGTTCATGACTGTCTCCACCTTGACTACAAGCCTCAGTCAGACATTACTTAAAGTAATGATATAGCTGGTAAGACAGACACTCAATTTCTTTCTTCAGCAAACTTCTGTCTGTCCAAATGATGGTATTTTAGCAACTATGCACACATTAATTCTTTTTTTTTTTTTTTTTTAAAGATTTATTTATTTATTTATTATATGTAAGTACACTGTAGCTGTCTTCAGACACTCCAGAAGAGGGCATCAGATCTTGTTACGGATGGTTGTGAGCCACCATGTGGTTGCTGGGATTTGAACTCCGGACCTTCGGAAGAGCAGTCGGGTACTCTTACCCACTGAGCCATCTCACCAGCCCATTAATTCTTTAAGGAACAACAAAATATACTCAGATTTAAAGTACCCTGAGTTATTTCTCTATTAAACATTATTTCAGAAGCTGGGGGCATGGTAGTACATGTCTATCCACCAATAAGAGGCAGAAATTAGAGTCATGAGTTGGCTCCATAGTAAAACTCTCTCAAAGCAAAAGCTATCTCAGTAAACCATTGAAGAAATAATTCAAGCAGACATTAGATGTATCTAACATAACCTTATTGTAACAAAACTGACCACAGAAAATGTGCAAAAGAAAATACACAGCTTTATCATAAGAATCTCACTTCCATAGGGCTATACTTTAGGCCAGATGGTATTCTCTGATGTTAACAATGTAACTCCTGGGCTGGTGAGACTGCTCTTCCAAAGTTCCTGAGTTCAAATCTCAGCAACCACATGGTGGCTCATAACCACCCGTAATGAGATGTGATGCCCTCTTCTGGTGTGTCTGAAGACAGCTACAATGTACTTATGTATGATAATAAATAAATCTTAAAAAAAAAAAAAAAAAGTAACTTCCAGTGCCACTCTATGACGTAAAAATCTACTCATCATTTAGCCAGACAGCATAGTTAACTGATAAAATATGCATTTAAAAGAATGAAACAATCTTAGTTAGAAATATGTGTCCACTTCAACAAAGTAAGTGCAGGCATTTCAACAGAATCCCTTCATGCAGAACAACAGCAAGTAGGAAGCCTAGTCCAGACAATACACACAGCCTACAAAGCCCTCCAACCTCCAAGAGCTGACTTAAGAACAGCTTCCACGTCATCTTCTGCTGTCTGCCCACTACCCAAAGTCAATGAAGTCTCAGAGTCTCCACTTTTGAAATGAGATTACCACCATACAATTAGCAGGATTTGTCAGAAGGACAAGATGAGATGACGCATGTAAAGCCCACGGCATCTGGTCAGGCAAAAGACATCCTAATAAATACCCCCCAAATTCCTAAGGCTCACGGGGAACCAGGACAGCCATCAAAGCCTCATTGTCAAACATTAGGTTACACAATTTTCACCCTGAATTGAACTAGACTTCATGATGCATCTCTTAAGGTTGGTTTTCTCTCCCATTTCCCTCTCAGCAGCATCTGAGAACCAACACGTTCAGCCTGATAAATTTTCCAACAAGCACTGAGAAGATCTCCAATCAATAAGTAACAAACACAGAAATACATCCTTAAGACAGGACCTGAGGAACAAGGGGCTTCAAACACAGCTTTGGAGTCTGCATTTGTATCAGCCTGTATTTATTTACAAATGATTCTTTGGAGCTCAGAGTCTAGTCCCAGACTTCCCTCTGACCTTGAAATTCTCCATACTCAGCTCCTCCAGTTCCACAAACCTGCACATGGGTCGATCTCACCTGTTTTTCCCTTCCTTGTGTTCTACTATTTATAAGGGAAATCTACAGAGACAAATCTTCCATAAAAACATAATTAAGAAATGGTTCTAAATAATGAAATACAGGTTCTCATTATACAAGAATGTTTCAACTTCCTAAGTAAATATCTTTTCTATGTTTGATCTTAGCCTATTATGGGTTGCCTAAATATATGATCTCAGATGTTGCATTAAAGTAACATCATTTAAAAAAAAAAAAATGAGGAAACAAAGCAACAGGCAAACCATACAAGAGCGGTTTTCAAGACCCTGACGCTGCCAGAGTGAAGGACAGTGCACACCTGAGAAATGGAAGACAATGATGAATGAGTTCCATGATGCCCAAGCTTGCCTCCTTTCCAGACTGAGCTGCAGTGAGAAGAAACGGTTAGCAAATCGAAGGTTTGTGGGACAAGTGTGAGGTCCAGGGTTTGGGTCCTCGGACCCACATAAAAGCTGATCTCCCATGATCCCAACGCTTGGGAAACAGAGACAGGATGCCGAGGGTAAGCTGCCTACACTAGCTATATTGGCAAGTCTATGTATGACTCAGTGAGACCCCTGCCTCAGTAAATAAAGAACAATTAAGGAGAACACGTAACATCAGCCTGCAGAGACAGGGGATGCCGAAGGCAAGTCTATGACTCAGTGAGACCCCTGCCTCCATAAATAAAGAACAATAAACATAAAGAGAACACCTAACATCAACCCCTGGACTCCACAGCATACCAAGACATAGACAAACACAGAGAAGATGGAGGTGATGGCGCAGAGCTCACACGGGCACCTGCTCTTTCAGCCACACAGGAACCTGATGACTCGTCGTCACCCACTGGGTAGCACAAAAAAGGATACAAGGGATAATCAGTCCTGACTAAGCCAAACTCCTACCACACAAGAGAACCAAGTGCTTCTAAATAACTACAGCCCAGAGCAAAACTCAAGGATACGCAAAAAAGACACAAAAACACCTACAAGGAAAAAGTTACAATGATTTGAATCTAATATGCATAACAGAATAAGGGAAATGTTACCTCAAAACAAGGAGGAAATTCAGTACACAGGTGACCTAGAAATGACGCAAACGTTATAATTCAGACAATAACACTAGTATATTATATAACTGTGTGTTAGAGACATTCAAATCTTAAGATTTATAAGACTTATAAGATATTCAAGAGGGCAGAGACGAAACTGAGTTGTTGTGGTCCTTGGGCTGGCAGAGAGAACTCTCTTCTTGAAAGGAGAGAGCTGCTCCTTTCTTGACTGGTCAAGTTTTCTGTTAACCTTTAAGACTAGGGATGGAAGGGCTAAGAAGAGTCCAGAGGATGCCATGCCTAGACATCCTCTCCCTGGCACCACTGTAGAACAGAAACTCAATTCTCCCTTGCTCAGCAATCAGCATCATTCAGTCTTGTAAGGCTTCTGTTGTTGTTGCAGTTCATTGTTGATTTGCCGAGGCGAGAACCCAACCAGCCAAGGAGTGGCCCTCATCTTCCGATCCCATGGAACCATGGTTATCTCCATGGAGACAGCCTCCCTTTCAGGACCACGACCTCCCAGACAGCAGAGGCCAGTGCTGACATGGTAGAGAGTGGAAGTTATGCTAAACAGGTTTAATACTCAGACTCTCATCAGTGTGAAAAGTATCAGACATAAATGAGTTAAGGAGAGGAAGGTTATTTGGACTCTGCCTCAGAGCTTTCAGTGCACGGTCACTTGGCCCCATGTTTCTGTGCCTGCAATGAGACAGTACAGCACAATGGCAAGAGGGCGGGAGAAGCTGTGCACTCTCACACTAGCCAGGAAACAGAAAAATATAGAGGCAGAGTACAGGGTGGACAAGATACAGCCCTGAAGACATGTCCCCAGTGATCTACTTCCTCAGGTAGGCTCCACCTCCTACTTTCCAGAAACTCCCAAATTAATGCCACAGGGTAGGGATCAAGCCTTCAGTACAAGAGCCCTGAGGGAAGGGCACATACAAATCATAATGTGGATCACTTGGTAAAATAGCAAGCAACTCCCAATTTTTACCCCCTGATTTCCAAGGCCATGAGTATGATTACTAGAGATAACACATGCAATGGTCTTTGATTCAGAGTTCACACTACATCCTGGAAAAAAGCACGAACATCCTTTTATGGTACTTCCTCTCAACTAGCACTGTGCTACAGCCAGAAGGAATACAATGCAAAGTGCCTTAAGAGTGGATAGAGATTTCTGAATCCACGGATAATAGTGCTGACAGAGTATTCGAGGTAGAGGAGGGAAAGTCATAAGCAGAATAGATGACTATTCCAGTAATGATGTATCTTTTCCTTCCCCGTGATGGAAAAGGTCCAATATAATTTAACCACCAACAGATGGCTGGCTGCTTCCCTCAGAGAATGGTGTCACACCAGGGACTCAATGATGGGACTCTACAGTTGGCAGAGTAGGCATTCAGCAGTAACATCAGCCACGTCGGCCTTATTACAACACTAACAATAGTCCTTATTGTTGAACCCATGAATAGGTTTTCCCACTGCCAATACAGCCATTTATTCGTGGGCCTGTTGCTTAAGCCCTAAGATGGAGAGGAAGAGGACAGACATGGACACAGCGAGCTGCAGTTCTCCTTCCACTTGCCTGTCCTTCACATTCACTTCTCACCCATCTTCAGACCATACAGAAAAAGCATTAGTAAATGTCCACTCACCACTGTAGATTTTGATCTGTCCAATCCTCTCTCACTCTATAAATAATAGGTGGCCACGCATACTGCTACAAGTTCTGCCAACTGGGGGTATTGTTTCCCACTGTCCTTCATGATCAGTCTTGTGAGGAACTTTGGTGCTGTGGTGTCTAATTCTGAGTATATGAGAAAATCCTTCACTCATTTGTAAACCAATTCAAGCTTCTCTGTTCTTCAGTTAACTGTCATGGCAGCAACTCAGGAAGCCATCGCCATGAGCAGAAGGAAGTAGAGCAGCAGCTGGCACCAAAGGGTCTGACCCACTCCTTAGAACTGACGTCCAGGCCTGGTCAAGTTTGGTCTCCTATAGACCTTTTCCCTCTGATAAGAGACTGCTACTATGCACAGCCAAATGGGTCAGAAATGGGATGAGGAACTGTCAGAGGGCAGACAGGAGCAGAGATAACAACTGGACTGTAAAAACTAAAAGAAATTTTAAAAATCATTAATTAAAAAAAAAAACCTATTTTTTCAAGCTGAAGTCTAGTAGTCACTGATTAGTGGCTAAAGGGGGCTTTAGATTGGTTCCATGTTCCCTTCTGTACCGATGGATCCAAGCAGGCAGCAGGAGACATGGTAGGAGCTCAGACACGCTCCCATACTAGACAGGGAAGTATTTTAGTGAATTACTTCAGCCCCTTTTAAGACTCACATATGTATCTGTAAGATAGAATCATAATGCTATCTAACCCACAGATCACTTTGGAAGAGCACATGCAGGTACATGAAAAACCCTGCCCAGTGCTTCTTATGAGGCAAGTTCTCAACGTTACATTAGCTACTATCACTAATGCTTGTCAGTAGCATTATGAAATCAACTTTTCCATTAGGTATTCCTACTGCTTTTTTAATCATGTTTAACCATCTGGCAACCCAATAACAATTATGTATAAATAATAAACATGGCAAAGAATAATATGGTGAGAGGCACTGGTTAAATAAATGGGACCTGGCTTTCAGGCTGCCAGTAACTCATTCACTGGCTTGGCACAAGGCTCCCATGTATTTGAGCCTCCGTTTGCTGAGCTGTAAAACAAGTCTGAGTTAAGTGCTATCAAGACTTCTTTCCTCCATTACAATGTACAATGCAATAACCATATCTTAGATTTAAGTTTTAAGCCTATTCGTATGTGGTCCTCCCAGATTTCTGTTTGTATCATCCTTATCTAAACCAAAGACCAGCCCACTTCTAAAGCATATCCGAGGGGACCCTCCACCAAGCACTAATATCAAACAGTAGTTCCGAGAAGGCCCTTGAAATCACCACTCAACCATCTCCCTTGCAAGGCTTTGGTTAAAAACGAATAAAGAATAAAGGCCGGAGAGATGGCTCAGCAGATAAGAGCACTGAATCCTCTTCCTGAAGACCTGGGTTCAGTTCTCATTGCCTACATGTTGGCTAAAAATCATCTATAACTGCAGTTTCGGAGGACCTAAAACCACTGATTAAATGTGGTACACAGACACACATGAAGCCAAAAATACCGGTAACATAAAAATTAAAACTCAAAATGTAAAGATAGGTGGTTCAGTGGGTTCAGGTACATGTTGTGAAACCTAACTACCTGAGTTTAAAACCAAAGATCTACATGGGAGAAGGAGAAAAGAGATTCCCACAAAGTTTTCTGACTTTTATGTACATGAGCACAAACGTAAGGATCTGCAGGTTCACGCACACACATCCACAGAATAAATCAATAATAAGAAAATGCAATTCAAAATTAAATTTTAAGCCCATTTTAAAAACAAAACAAGCAAAAACAAGCAAACAACAACAGGGTCTCTCTATCTAGCCCTTGCTGATCTGGAACTCACTACATAAACCAGACTGCCCTCAAATTCACAGGAGCTACCTGCCTCTATTTACCAAGTGCTCTGATTAAAAGAATATGTAACCATGCCTAGCACTTAAGCACTAGTTTTGAAATAAAAATGTCCCTCTCAAACTCAAACTAATTTACCTACAAAAAAAAACCAAGAATCATTACCATCTTTACTAGATGGACCACACATAGTGCTACTCACAACTGATCAATAGCATTGGATTAACCCACATTAACTCCAAATTAAACAAGCTGACACCATTTGCATTTAATTATGTGTCTCTGCTCCTTCTCAGAGGTACGGAGGCTTTTATGATCACTTGCCCGGCATTCATCAATAACACCAATTTTCTCAGTAATCTGACCTAAGCACAGGCTCCAGGGGAAGCAGGACAGGAAGAACTTAGCAATGCCATAGAAAGGAAACTGCTAGGCCCCTCGAGATTTGTGATCAATCTAGCTAAAACAGGAGTGTCTGTCATTCAGTACACAGAATGAAAACATGCTACTTTTTATACAGGTGTGTCTCATGTTATATAATATACACACTAATCTAATAGCATACAGAAAATGACTTATGAATCTAATACAAGCTTAAGTATATTAATGGTGTTTTCTAGCAAGAAATAAAAAATGAATACTGTTTCAAAATAAAAAAATAAATGTGGTAAGTTGGAAGAAGGACATGCTTCAGGGAACGTGGAAGAAAGAAATGGCAGAGTGGGTAAGGAAGCTCTCCAGAATAAAGAAAATTTATAGTTTAAAGTTATTATTAAAGAATAACTTATTTCATATATTATTGGTATGTGTAGACTAGATTGATTGATTATGGATGATAGATAGGTAAGCAAATAGATGGATTATGGATGACAGATAGAGAAAGATGGTAGAGATATGCATGTGTGCATTCTGTTTCTGACAGAATTACTTGCAATAATCAAAATATTATAAATGAAAGTAAATATAAAATCTTAGGTATTAAAAACAATATTTAATATTAAATATTTAATCATACTTAAAAACATTATTATTCTAAAAGATAAAGATAGAGACCTTTACACACACAAATGAAATAGATTTTAGAAACTAAGGGTCACCACTGCAAAAAAAAAAAAAAAAAGCATTTCACTTAGGGTCCCATGAACAATGATGACTTCAGTGACACTCGTAGAATTAAACTGTTTAGATGCAGAGGCCTCCTCGGCAGCCTAACATGCTTACTAGCAGTTACAGTAGGTTTAACAACAGATGGGAAAAGGTAAAGTACAAGATGTGAGCACTCTATGCCTTTGCAAATCCAAGGCCACCGTCGCTCTAAGAAGTAATCAACCTTGGTCAATAACCAGAAACCCCATCTGAAAAGGTAGATTTGTATCAGCTGCCTGCCCCAGGAGACACACAATGAATAAGCTCAGATGATTTTTAGTATAAAAAAAAAGAAAAAAGAAAAACCACTACAAAAAGGACCCCGCTGGGGAGGGAAGTCATTGATCATGCCAAACATAAAGCCTCCAGGAAAGTAAGAGCCAACATTAAGTGCATTAAAATGAGTACATGATTTTTCCTAATTACAAAGCAAATCACAAGCCTTCTAAAATGAGCCAACAACCGTGATGAGACCCATGTACTGAGCATGTCATAGCACTGCTGTTACAATGTCAAACTACTGCTCCCTTTCCCAGGAAGGAAAGGTAAGCTGTCAGACAGCTTTCTGATATCCTGACAGGATACCACAGCTAATTTCTGGAAACGATGATCAGTAAACCAAATGTGTTAGATTAGCCTTTTATGTGGCAGTCAATCACAGCTGCACATGCTATAGAAGGAGTTAACATTTTTCTCACTATACCTTAAGCTATCAGGAAGACCAATTTTATGCAAATCTTCATCAACTGTAAATGGGGCTGGGTTAATAATCATGGGTCTAAATTCCACATGCAAATTAGATTTAAACACCTAAGACACAGTTATCCTAAGAACACTGCCTGTCACAGAACCTTTTTATTTGGTACATAATGTAATCTTTCATATCCATAGCATTTGAAATCTTAACAACACACAAAGCTAATGAGCCAAGTCAGATGCAAATTTTAACAAAACTCTTTTGAGAAACAGAAATAACTAATACAGGTGGCAGTGTTTGTATAAAGCACCCAGTGTTTGCATGAGTAAGTTTGCATAGGATGGATCCCACAGACGCAGATACAGAAAGGGCGATTTGTCTTCTCCAGGGGCTCATGATTCTCAACATGAAGCTAACAACATATCCAAGCTGAGAGCCACTGGGAGTGGCTGACGGGGAGAAATAGAAGCACGTGAATGCATGCCCAAGCAGAAGATTACTAGAATCTGGTCTAAGTGATGTTAGTTTTATTATCAAGTACCTATTGTCTTTAGAATTATGCTTTTAAAAGTGGAATAAATAGTAGAAATTCTGAAATATGTCTGCATTAGGCAACATTTGTATAACTGGAGGAATATGTTTCTGTGTGTGAGGACATGGAAGCTAAGCAAACATGAGATTTAGACAGAAATGACACTTTTGCATGTAAATCTTTTCATATTGTGAGTATTTTAACTCGTGAAGATACCAACTCCCTCAAATACTGAATCAATAAAACTGTAAATGAAATAAATGATAAAATGATAGGGCCACACAGCTCCAAAGCAGAAAGGATTTGCATTAGCCACAGAAACTAAAGGGGGAACTTCATCATTCTCACTGACTACATTTAAATTTGGCACATCAAAAGGCATTAAAGATCTTATGTAATTATAACTTTAAAATAAAAACCTCCATTAGTGCTTTTGTTATACACAAAGCTTCCAGAGAACAAAAGTGGAACTACCTAAATCTGTGAAAAGCAGAAGTCTTAAAGCAGAGAGCAAATGAATTGCAATTACCTTCACTCTCAGTGCTAACAAAAAGGCTAATTAATTATTAAAGTTGATAAAATTAACTATTTGAAATGTTCCATTTGATTCTAGTTTTATTAGGTTTACATGTTTATTTTAATAAGCACAACAGACATTTCTCAGAAGGCCACCACTTATAAATTTTAAATGTGTCTGTGCTAATGACAGGGGTCACGTAATTAATGAATGATTTTAGTTCCATGTGTCAGACGCATAGCACATGTCACATTTAATGTAAACGTTGGAACATATTCTCTAGTCAGAAATGGCAGCAACCTAGCTATTGGTCAGGAGTTTATTAGCCTCAAGATCAAAATGAAGCAAGCTGAGGCTTCCATTTAAGAACAACTTTGCCTTCTGGAAAAAAAAAAAAAAAGAAGAAGAAGAAGAAAATTAGCATGTGACATTAAGAAACGCTATTTTGGATGGCTACAGCTTTTCCTTGATTCCAAATTGCTTTTGAGTGCTTTCTGCAACTCTTCCCATACATAAGAAGTTAAAGAGATGCAGTTTCCGACTGTTCCTGAAATTCTCCACTCCAATCCTTCACAGCAACTATATGTGGCCTGCAGACTATCACATTAAAATAATGGGGCAACTCAGGAAGAAGCCCTAAGTCCCTGCCCTGTAACAACATCACCACACAGTATTAATATGCAAGATACGTTGGCAAATGTATCTTAGTGGTTCTGATTGATAGTATCTAACCTAAATATTTACAATTTGTGACTAATAAACAAAAGGAAAGAAATTTTCTCTAGTATGGCTCTAGAACCTATGGAATCAAAAGTTCACTAATAATTTCACAAAGCTACGTAAATAAAAAGAAGAAACAAAAGTCTTTCCATTCTATAGTCAAATTTTTATATTGCCTAGAGCAAGAGCCTATGATTCACGAAAAACCCCAAAGGAAAGTGAACAGTCTCCCTAAACATGCAGCTCCGCACAATGTTGTCCTTGGCATGGTGCACTCTCACCCCACGGGTATTTCATATTACAGTATAATAAACTCTATTTTCTATACAAAAAGAAAAAGAAAAAAGGCTAAAAGTACCAGATTTCAATTTTTTTCCTCTCACAAAAACAAACTTAGGTACATAACCCTAGGGAGTAAAAATGGATGACTGCTAATTTATAGTGGAGACATATTTATTTATTAATCACAGAAATAAGAGCACATTGTTAGGCCCATGATAGTGACAACAGCTAAATGGAAGGTGGGGAGGAGGCTCAACAGCTAAGAGCACTTGCTGCTCTTTCAGAGGACCCGGGTTCAGGACCCAACACTACCAGGAGCCTCATAATGGCCTGTAACTCCAGCTCCAGGGGATCTGATGCCTTCTCCTTGTCTCCACAGACACTACATGTATTTGCTGCAATACCTGTGTCTGTGTGTGTGTGTGTGTGTGTGTGTGTGTGTGTGTGTGTATACATACATATACATATGTGTGTGTCTATTATATATACACATGTACATATATAAATTCACACACACATATATAATATATATATATGAACTCAAGCTCATACACATAAAATTAAAAAGTCCTTTTATAAAACAGAAATAATGTGCAAAGCAGATTAGATACTTTAAAAGGTGGCCTCTAACACAACATAGAAGCAGAATTAGAAAACAATAAGAAAAGTTCAAACTGTAATTTCACTAATTTTCCTTCTGAATCTTTGAAAGATTGCCAAATAGACTTAAGCAAAAAGGGAGGGGGAAACTTTAATAATAATAAAAAAAAAAAGTCTACCTCATCCAGGCTGAAGTGCTAGAGGGAAAACACCGAACTAGCAAGACAACTTCAAAGAGATTCTATAATCGAAGATGCCGTACTCTTGCCTGTTTCGTCTCAGAGATTAAAGAAGATTTTTAAAGCTGTTCCGTGGACACAGAGATCAAACATTTATAAATGTTTATCATTTTACAAGTCCTAAATTCAAAGGTGGGCTCAAAGAAATGAGAGTAACAAAGGGAGCAAGGAGGAAAGACGAGCTACTGGGCGAGGCAGGAGCACAAAAGGCGGCTTGGAAGAATATACCTTGGGGCTACAAGGAAGGAAAATTCCTTCTGAGAATCTCACTGCAAGAAGACCTGTACGATGCACCACACTGAAATGCTATGGAAGTGGCAGCCGGACAGGCTGAAGTGACAGCTGAAGTGACAGGCTGAAGCGTCATCCACTCGCCTTTAAGAGACACTAAAGTCACTGTAGCCTCCTTCTGTAGCAGACCAAGATCAACCATATCACCTTATTAGGTCATCCCTTTCTCAACAAAAGCTCCATCCATTCTTTACATTTACTTTTTACTGTTATGCATGTGTATGTGGAGGTGGAAGTGCTATGTGTGTACAGGTACCTGATAAAACCAAAAAGTCAGGTAACCTCGAGCTAGAGTTACAGGCAGAGAGGAGCTGACTGACTTGGGTGCTAGGAACTGTTGTATTAGAATGGCAGCTCGTACATGGACAGATCACAGCAGGCTAGCACAGCTCTGGGAGAGATTTATTGGGGGAGAAGGGGGGAAGAGAAAAGGACATAGGGGGAGAACAAAGAAGAAGGAGAGAGAGAACAAAGGGGGGGGGGCTCTGCCTTTTATTTGGGCCATGATGTAATCACACAGGTAAGGGCAGGCAGGTGAACAAAAGGAATGTATGGCAGTTGCCATGGCAACAGATGAGGGGATCCTTGTCGCCTATGGGTGACATCATCACTGGATTCAGAGTGCAGGCTCTGATGCCAACAAACTGAACAGCAAGTGCTTTTAACCAATGAGCCATTTCTCCAGCCCTCAAAATATGGACTTTTAGTGTCTAAAAGCTTATGGACAGCTAACAAATATTATTATCTCAGTCAGCTTTACACAAATTTCCCTTCCCATGAGAAAAGAGTATGCAGATGAAGAAGAAGAAAACTGGGTCCCTATGACAACAGTTGGAGCCAATCAGCTGCTGAGAATCAGACACACACACCAGTGAGGTGGTGATGAAATCACACTGACCCAGTTCTCTTACTCATGTCTCTTAATGGCTATCCATTAAGTCACCACTTAATATACTAATAAACTAAGCCTAGGGCTGGAGAGAGGGCATCGCAGTTAAGAGGACTTTTTCTAGCAGAAGACCCAAGTTCAATTCCTAGCACCCACATAACAGCTCACGGCTATATGCAACTCCAATTCTGGGAGATGATACACTCTTCTAGCCTCTGGTAGCATCAGGCATGCATATAATACATAGAACATACATGCAAACAAACCACCCACACATAATTAATTCAGAAAAACTAAACCTACACTCACTACTTCCAATAGTGGGTATCACTATGTCATCCTATGAATGAGCAGACATTCCTAAAAACAATTCTTCCCCTCCCCCACCTCCAGGGGTCGTGATGCTGAAATAAAATTAGACAAGCAATCCCCCACACACACAACCCTTTATCTGCAAAATCACCAGGCCTATTATTGCTGTCTACCATACACACACTCGTGTATTCATTTTTGTTGCCTAAACATCGGCATTATCTAAATAAGGATAAAGCAAACATCTACACTAAATGATGTAATTCTAATGTTTCTACTAACGTTGGACAAACTTGCTTTCATTCTTGAAGACTTATGTTGTTTGTATGGCGGTACCACTGCTTATATGAAGGCATCGTTGTCTGTATAGAGCTATTATTTGTATGGAGGTGTGCTGGCTAGTTTATGTCAACTTGACACAAGCTAGAGCTATCTGAAAAGAGCAAACCTCTACTGAGAAAATGTCCCCATTTTCTTAACTAGTGATTAATGGGGGAGGGCTCAGCCCATTGTGGGTAGTGCCATCCCTGGGCAGGTGGTCCAGAGTTGTATAACAATGCAAGCTGAGCAAGCTATGATTAAAAAGTCAGTAAGCAATATCCTTCCATGGCCTCTGCCTCAGCTCCTGCCGCCGTGTTCCTGCCCTGTTTGAGTTCCTGTCCTGACTTCCTTCAGTAATAGAAGGAATGAACCCTTCCTTACCCAACTTGCTTTTAGTTATGGTGTCTCATCATAGCAACAATACCCCAACTAAGACAGATGGTATCATTGTCTGGAGATGTTATTATTTACATGGTGGTGTTTTGTACCTTATGGAGGTGTTATTGTTTTTATGAAGGTATCACTACTTGCATGGTGTTACTGTATGGAGGTAGCGCTGATCATATGGAGTGGTCATAAGGATCACTGATCATTTTTCATATGGAAGGATTATTGTTTGCATGAAGATTCCACAAGTCCTAACATAGAAGCTTCTACCGATTCTTCCATAATTCCATGATATAGTTTGTGTGCATGTGAGTACATGGTGACAAGTACCTGTGCCTGTACATGCACACGTGTCGGCCAGAGGCTGAGTTTGAAATGGATAAATTCCACCTCATATTTAAGATTTGAGTCGGTGTCTATCTCATACTCTACCCTGCTGCTTCATCCTGACTGGCTGACAGGCAAGCTCCCAGAAGCCTCCTGTCTCTCACACTGATGCACTAGGATTACAAGTATACACCGGTTTTTACCTAGGTTCCGGGGACCTAAATTCAGGTCATCATGCTTGTGAGGCAGGCACATTACCCACTAAACCATCTCCCTAGCCCTTCTCTGTTATTCTACAGCCAGTTTTCATAACAGAACACCTTGGCTGACAGTTCTACTCACTGATAAATACTTATCAAATGTCTACTATAGGCTGCTGACCATTCTTATACAGCAGTATCACCAGACAAAAAAAGAAAAGAAAACAGCAAATCAATATATGACTCATGGGTGATGATCATTATTCCATAGAAATAAAAAAAATTAGAGATGAAGGCCTGTCAAAGGAGACCTCTGATAAAATAACATGTGAGCAAAAACGCGATGTGAGTGAACAAAACAGGTCCACACTGGGGAAGAAGAACATTCCAAACACAAGATTATAAATTCAAGTGCGTGTTTGGTATGTTCCAAGAACAGTAAGAAATCAAGGTGTGGTCATTTGAATGAAATGTTTACCACTGTCTCAGGCATGAATACTTGGTCCACAGTTGGTGGAGCTGTTGGGGTAAATTTAGAGTGTGTGGCCTTGCTAGAGGAAGCATGTCACTGGAGGAGTAGTTTTGAGAATTTAAGGATTTGAGCCATTTCTAGTTCACTCTCTGTTTTGTACCTGTGGCTCAAGACATGAACTCTCAGCTTCCTGACCCTCCTACAATGCCTTCACAGCACTCTCATGGACTCTTAACTCCCTGGAACCACAAACCCCAACAAAACTCTTTCTTCTATGGGATGCTTTGACCATCACAGCAATAGAAAAAAAGGAACTAACACACAAGGTGACTGCGGTGATCAAGAGAGATGTTCAGCTTGGAACATGTTGGGACATGACAAAACTCTGCCCTTCACTCATGTGGCTATCTCCATTTGAATTTTTTAAAAGAAGAATTTAAAACTCAATTCCTTGGTTGCACCAGGAACTAGGCCATACCAGGTTAGAGGCTACTTTGATTCTCTATCCTCTACTCTGAGCTAGAGATTTAATCCAGGGTCTCATGTAGGCTAAATGTATACTGTATCACCAGCTACATCTCTAACCAGAGTGTCCCAAAACATTTCCTAGCAGGAATGTAACAAACCAGTTGTAGAGGGAAAACAGGAGTAGAATCCAGCTAGGCTGGAGAGATGGCTCAGTGGTTAAGAGCACCGACTGCTCTTCTGAAGGTCCTGAGTTCAAATCCCAGCAACCACATGATGGCTCACAACCACCATCCGTAATGAGACCTGATGCCCTCTTCTGGTGCATCTGAAGACAGCTACAGCGTACTTAGATATAATTTAAAAAAAAAAAAAAAAAAAAAAAAGAATCCAGCTACTATTTATTCAGAAGAGGAGGAAGGAACGTAGGATAAGTGAAAAAGAAAAACGTCAGGGTCTCGATGTATCCGTAGCTCAGTGTGGACATAGCGGAATGTCTGAACAGATGTAATGTGACATGAAAGCAAGAGTATTTCTTCCTGACTCCAATTCTTTTGGCCCAAGCAACTGGAAGGGCCCAAATAAGACTGAAAGACTGGAGGAGCAGCCTCTGGGAGAGTTGAAGAATTCGGACAGAATAAATCAGCATTCCTCCACATTCAAATGATAAACAAGGGGGAGAGTCCAGAGAGCAAAGGAAATATACCACTGGAGGGCATCCATATAGGGAGAAGACTCAAAAGCTCAGAGGACCACAAAACTGAAAAGTACTTGAGTGCAAGCAGGAGCCCTTGGAGACAGCATCAAGTGAGGAGAACCTTGCTGTCTCCTGCAGAGAAGCAATAGCCAGGGTTATTATGCTCAGGACAGGAGACAGCCATCCCTGAAGGAAAGACCAACTCCAGTGAATGCTGACAAATGAAGGCAGAGCGTTGAGGAATGACAGTTGCACTTGGCCATGAAGAGGTCACTGGTGAATTTGATAAAGAAGGCCTGACTCTCAAGGCAGCAGGAGAAACCACAGATTATCAACGGACTCTTACAAGGAGTTTTGCTATTAGAAGAAAAAACAGAATCATTAGAGAAAATGTGGTGTCCATAGAAATAGGAAAAAAACCGCAAAAAGGAAAGTGGCCAATGTTGGAAGTAAGTGCATTGGGCAGAGCAGGCCTCTCACAGCAGCTCAGCAGACCGATTATGGACACAGGGACTACAGAGTCCATGCGTGAAGGACACTCACTCAGACCTGCAGATTTGTTGAAGCAAAGTATAGACACTGCTCCTGATGGCTCTAAACAACAGTCTACCTCAATAGATTGACAGCCTTTCAAAGGAATTGGCTGTTGTAATCATCTACGTTGTTAACACTAACAAGCTTGCACACTTTAAATTATTCAAGAGTTGTACTGAGCAAATAAATTGATAGAAAGACTGAATACCCAGGGACCTTGGCTTAAGCCTTAACCCGCCTAAGTCTCAGCAGTCAGGTCTAAGCTGTACACACTCAGCATCACACAGAAGGAGCTCATAGCCATCACCAGCCACATCCCACCCTGTTCCTTCACTGTCCTGCTGATTCCTGGGAAGAAGAGCTATGTCTCCTGCCTACACATACAGAAATGATGTCCATCTTACTAAAACTACAGAAATGGCTAGAGACATGACTCACGGGACAAAGCACTCACCACCAAGCTGGACAACCTGAGCACGTGTCCTCAAACCCCACTTAAAAGTTAGACATCTGGCCAGAGGGCCTGGAATTCCAGCACACCCCTGCAGGGGCACAGGAGAATCTCCAGAAGCTAATCTGAAGAGACCCTGCCTCAGAGAAGATGGGAAAGCAGTGACTGACAGTAGGAGGCTGTTCTCTGACTTCCACACGGGGCGCACACCCTTACATATAAACACACACGCGCATACACACATACACCATATGCTCACAAGTCACACATACCCCAAATTATTATTACCTTCAACCAGCTAATCTCCAACTGTCCCATTTACTCATTATAGACCAGTCTGGACTGATGTTTCTAGAATATAACTCTGCCCTTAAACATTCTAGACAGTACCTTATCTACTGTGACTAGATCTGATTCCTATGTGTTTCCCTCTGGTCCCTAGATTCACAAATATCAAAAATTCCTATTTAAGAAAAGTCTACAGAATGAGATTAGAAACTAAATACATACTATGTAATTTAATTTCCTGAGCCCACTCAAAGAGGAAAGATTCCAAAAAGAAACCAAATGTGAATGGCAGAGCTGCATTTAAAGGGGAGGGGGCAAAATATTGCCAACATCAGTACTATTCTGATTTCTTAGATTTCTGGTATTCATTAAGGAGGCAAATTCAAATCCCATACTCAAAAATGCTTTCGATGTGTTCATAAACATCAAACTTTCTTAACTCTAAAAACATCCAATAGACTATGCTTACTAAATCTGCTGAATTTGACAAGGATAAAAACAAATCTTTTATCTCAGAAACATGGTGAGTGGCTGAGGAGATAGCACCATGGGTAAAGCGCCTGATGGCTGAGCTCCATCCCAGAGCCCACACCGTGGAAGGAGAGGACCAACTCCACAAGCTATGACCTCCACACACGTTAGGCACATGTGCACATACATACATCATGCACATGCAAACATACAAAACACAAAAGTAAAAAAAACATCATAAGTAGCCAAAATTACCTAAGGAAGTTACTCGTTACAATAGTGAGCTCCAGCTTTTAGATCACGTGCAAGCCTACCACATCTACCACAACAGTACCGCCCACAGGGCGCTAACTCTCAGCGTTTCCACTCTAAAACCGGTATCCCCGTGGCCTTCAATTGCTGACCCCTGAAGATAAGCCTATCAGCGCTACACTAAGTGTTTTAGTTCTGCGGGCCATCACACAAACGTTGTGCGCCATTCAGCTTTCCAGATCACACAAGGGCTTTAATCTTCAAACATGAATCACAGGCACATGCATTCCAGACACACATCAGTGTGCACTGAGGGCAGTTCAATATTAATAACACATCAGACCTCTACTCTTGCACTAAGAATGCGAGTTATAGACATTTACGATACTGAAAACATCAGTATGATAAACATCTGTCCTCTGACGCGGGGATCAAAAACCTCTAATAAGGTGAAATGAAACAGAATACAGGGAAATGAAGAATGGGGTCAAAAGAACTACACTTGTGGTAAGGAAGGGTAGTCAATACATGTGGTAGCCAGAGAAGAAAAAGAAAACCTACAATAAAATGGACCCGAGGGACCTTCTCTGCAGGCAGCGCCAGCCAGCCACCAAGATAAAGTCCAAGGTAAAGTCAAGTTTACTGTACTAAAAAAAAAAAAAAAAAAAAGATTTACCCCTCATTAAAGATTTACTTTCTAGGTCCCCTAACAAATAGAGCAGGGGCTCTCTCTGACTCTGTTGCCTGCCATTGGCCCCCCTTCCCCTAACTGGACTGACTGCTTGGGCCTTACTGGGAGAGGATCCTGCTGTGACGAGATGTTCCAGGATGGGGTGATACCCAAGTGGAGGCTTCCCCTTAATAGGAAGAGGGACTTGTAAGGGTGGGACTGGAAGGAGAGAAGAAAATGGGGCTGAAATTGGGATGTTAAATAAATAAATAAATAAATAAATATGGAAAAAATAATTACTTTCTATTCCTAATAATATGATGTCATTGCATAAGCATAAAGTTCTGCTCATGGAAGATCTTCCTCTCTCAAATGCCAATTGGTCAGAAGAGACTACAACCTTGAAAAGCCCATTCCTACATGCACATTTTGTATCCCATTATATGAAATGGGTATCACTCTCATAGCAATAACAACTAAATGTCATGGGCTTTATAGATACCCTGAAAGCCCACATACCAAATTCACAAACGTCAAGGACCTACTGTGGGTGTGGCCAATCCTTTCAAGTACAAGAACCCCCAAAAGGAATGTGTATTCTTAGCTTCTATCATCCAGTTCACACACATGTGTGTTCCATAGTCTCCTCCAAGGACTCCAGCACCCAGCTAAGAGGCACCAAGCACATCTTGAAACAGCTCCAAACTGGTTAACGACTAGCTTGCTGAGGCTTAGAGTATCTCAATTGACTCTGGGGGCCAGAGAATACAAACTGAAAAGCAGCCCTTCCTAAGTATCCTGTCCCCGCTTGCAAAGAAAAACTATACCATTCTCAGACATGTTTTCGAAACTGACACACATTATAAAGAAGTTCTAATCCTTACATCTGTTTGATATTGTGAATCTCTACTAACCCCATCTCCCGGATCAAGAAGTGGGTTAGGTATGGGGGCCAACAGAGGCACACAGCATGATGAACACACACCACAGGCAGAAAACCACTGTCTTGATGCAAACGCAGCTCCACCCGCACTAGCTCTGTGACTTTGACCCAGTCCTTTCATGTGTAGAAAGTGAAATGAAAAAAGAAAATGTTTCCAGTTTTCAGAGTTTTGAGAATTAACATATTCAAAGTCAGAGATGTCACTGGATAAGCTGTTTGGTAAATGCTAGCCAGCAAAGCAAGCAGTACAGATGCATGACTCCTTCAACTCTGATGCTGTCAAAGCAGAGGGCGCTCAGTACTCAAGAGCACTTGCTGCTCTCTCAGAGGACCTTAGCTGGCTTCCCAACACCCATATCAGGCAGCTCACTACCACCTGTAACTCCACCTACAAGAGACCCAACACCCTCTTCATCCTTACAGCCTCCTACCAGAATTTAGCCTGAGTCTTCCTCGGGACATTTCTAGCTTAGGACTTAGGCTCATCAATACCCCGTGCTGAGTTCACAGGGAAACAAGGGGACTCAGAATGAGACACAGAGGAGTCCTCTTGGCAAACACTAAGACCATCCCTGTGTGTCAAGGCTTTGACCTGACCGGTCTGCCTGGGGGACTGAGTGCACACTGGCTTTGCAAGCACAATACAGTGGACACCTGTAGCACTGTTTGGCGCTAATATCCAAGAATGTAAGCTGATACTAATTCAAACAACAATCCTGGCTACTTCTAATCATCAACCTGACACAATCCACATTCACTGGGGAAGACTCTCAATGAGAAACTGTTCGATTATGTTGGCACCTGTGGGCATGGTGGTGAGGGATTTTTCTAAGTAGGTTAACCTAGGGTGGGAAGACACACCATGAAGGTTAACACCTGCATGTATACACTTATCTCTCTCCATTCTGAACTGGAAAGAAATATGTCCATGACAAAAGATTTTCTAGAATATGGAAATGCTTCCCACCTGGTTTGGAGCAGTACTAACATGGGCCTAGAAAATGGAACAACTTGTTAATTATACATTTAAAGTTTTAAGAGGTCCAATAGCAGCAGTCAGGAAGCCGAGGCAGGAGAGAGAACTATAACTACATAGTATATTACAGGGCAGTGTGGAACATACAGCAAGACTTGTCTAAAATATCAATAAATATCAATAATTTTGAGTGGGCCAATAAGGTAGACGGCTCAGGGTAAAATGCTTACTATGAAGCCTGATGACTGAAGTCCAATCTCTTGGACCCACATGGTAGGAGGAAAGAACTGACTCCTAACAGTTGTCCTCTGACCTCCACACACACGTCATCTATATGCATGCAAACACATTTGCTCACACATACAATATAAACAATGCAAAGAAAAATGTGAAATGTGTTCCTTCTGCTGGATATAATTTTACCTAAACTTTCAAACCCTGGACAGCAAAGGCAATGGCACACAGCTTCTCTACTAGAATCCTGCAGAGTGGAAACAATAAACACTTAGCAACCTGGGGAGCACAGAAGAGCAAATGAGAAGTACTGAGTTAAAGAATTAGGAGTTTGGGTCCAGGAAGGACAAATACTTGCATCTGTCCACATTATATCTACAGCTACAGAAGAAACGTCTCCCCTCCATCTCCGCAGCATCCCGGCATCCGTCAGGAGCACTAGCTCCCTCTTCCCCTCATCTGCTCTAGTCTGCGGTGCTGCTTAGACCACGATACTAATGCAGTCAACAGGAAGAAAGACTGAATACCCAATCAAAGCAGCAATGGTTTTATTAAACACCCCAGCAGCTGCGTGAGCAGAGGTTTGTAAATGCACCTGTTCTACAGGACTTTAGGTTTAATTCAATTTGCTCAAATCAGAGTAGCAAGACCCTCTAACTATGGACCAGACAAGGAAACAGATTTGCTAAACAGAACCCCATGCTAGGAGGGTGTTTGTTGGAAGAGAATTGCACCTACTCACTCATTCACTCCTTCACACAACAGCACCTATCCCATTGTGGCTATTATGTGCAGAGCTGAGAACACAAAGCCCAAGTTCAGCCTGGTGGAGGTGACAGACAACTGAACAGATGGTTGTAACACACTACCACACACTGGCAGGTTCAATAGCGAGCAGGGAAGAGTCCCTTTGAAGGCTAGAGCTTCTCACAAGGCAGGGAGAATGAAAACTGTACCGCATGCACAACCACACTCCGACATGGGGGGGGGGGGCACGTGGGAATGTTTTCTTTCTAAAGCTGGGTAGACAGTATATACTCTGCATCTTGTTTTTTAATGCTTTTCTTTAGAAAATACTTCATAATAAAACCTTAATGTGGCAGTGCCTATAGACTTTGAAAGCTCTCTCCACCACACACACACACACACACACACACACACACACACACACACACACAGAGCTTCTTTCCAGTACAGACAGTTTAAGTCTAGTTAGTTCTGTGTTAGGTCATCACAGCTGAAGAGAAATGGAGAGGGGAGACTCAGGAGGAGCGCCTCATAACACACACGTGGGGCCTGAACAGCTTGAAAAGATGGCCACCGCAGCACTCGCGAACACTCACTCATACTCCAATCCCAGCACTCAGGAAGCTGAGGCAGGAGGACTGCTGTAAGCTAAGGACCAGACGAGGCTACACAGCATACAACAGGCCAGCTGAAGCTACACATCAGGCTCAATAGCATTAATGAAGCAAAAAGGTTACAAAATGGCTATGTAGAACTTATTCTGGCTTCATTTTATACACAAATCAAGAAAAGCACAATCTGCCTTTTCCATAGGAAACGTCTCCTAGAAACAGCTGCCTGCAGGCCTGCTGGCCTTTACTCTCTAAGGGAATTCACTGGACATTTGCTCCTCAATGCTGGATGCTTGCTTATACAGCAAAAATCAAGCTCCTGCCTCCAGCAGGGCTTGAGCCAAAGTGGAAGAAGCAGTCAGGTGAGCGGAGCCCAGGAACGGCTCTGAGCTGCATAAGCTGGCAGGGCTGGGCAACCCCTAAAAATGCAAGGGCAGAAAGAAAGGCTATGGTAGAACTGAGACAATCCTGAAATACTCTAAATACTTCAAGTTAATAAAATTACAACTGAGCTGGGCAAGGTGGGCCAGGCCTGCAAGTCCAGCTCTCATGAGGCTGAAGAAAGGTTTGGTGTTGGAGGACGCTGACCTACACAAGACCCTGGCCAAAAAAAAAAAAGCCACTCACCATAAAATCTCATAAACTCATGAAAATGTTCTGAGCTGACTTCAACTGGGCTCATTACTATCTCAGGACCCTCGCAGTGACTGCAGCGGTGCCAGTCCTCTGTCTGCCTCCAGTAAGACACTGAATGCCATCAACTGACCTTTAGCCTTTCTGTAGTTATTCTGCAACACACACTCTTACTCTGTACTGTGTAGTGTATGACTTCAGAGCTAATATTAGTAATTAAAATCGGAACAGAAGAACCTGCATCTGCCAATGGCCAGCTACCAGAGGAATTGGGACTTAGCAAACTGCCACCTATGACACTGACATTACTTAGGAATTCATCACATTCAATGAATTTGGATATTTTGGAAATATAAAAAACAAAAAAACAAAACAAACCACGATTTTAGGTGGTAGGATGCAGCTTAGTGATAAAGTGCATGCCTCGCATATCCAGTGACATGGGTTCAAGGACAAAGGACTGTGTTATACTTCACAATGCCTGACCACCAGTGAGCAACCACAGGCTGCTCTCCCAGTCCATAAACACAAACTCACAGCACACCACTAGCACCACCAGATGAAAAAAGGGAGAAAATGCCTGAGAAGGTTCCGGGCTCATTTCAAAGTGCAAAGCGTCACTATTCCATCAACAAAATTCTATTACCTTAACCCAAAATGACTACGGGACCAGAGCACCAAAGCATCGGTGGGCATCTCAGAGCCATGGTGGGACATGTTTGCACTGTAACACTGCATTATTCTCATAGATAATGATAGCAGAAATCAATGTTTGCTCTACTGCAGAAGCTTAATGTAAAATAAGTCCTTATACAGACATCTACAGCTAAATAACTTAAAGTATGTTAGAGGTCAGATTTTTAAAACTGACTTTCCTTACCCTGACCCTGCGGAAGAGCAGGGCTCTTAGGTGGCTTCTTCACCCCCCCCCACTCCCATTCCCACTCCCCCTCCCCCTCCTCCTCTACCTCCTCCTCCTCTCCCTCCTTGTACTTAAGTTTAAAGGTAAGAGGCAAGATAGACTTGTGATGTTTCGATAGAGCTTGTTGCCATGGAAATGACTGGCTTGCTCCTCATGAAGCACCATGACCTCATTGCAAATGAAAAAGGGAAAGGATGATTTCTGAGGATTCAACTGAGAGAAAAAGTAATGGCTAGGGGAGGAAAAAAAAAAAAATCCAAAACCCAAGAAGACAATCTGGAAAATATCACAATGTCAAGAGCTATGCTCAAGTGTACTTAGAGAACTTCTAAAAGCTTCAGCCTCCAGAGCAGTAATACTATAATAAAAAAGAAAGACAATATTAACTTCACGAGAAGATAAACCACACAGTCTAGGTCTTGTGCTTTCAGAATAAATACATCCAAGCCTCCATTCTGATAGACTATGAGCCTCGGACTTTCTGTGGCTATGTTATAAAATTAAAATGGCCTTACACTTCCCCCACTCCTAAAGCAAGCTTTCTCTTTTTTTCGCCTTTTTCTTTTTCTTTTTTTTTTTTTTCTTTTTCTTTTTTGTGGTGCCCTGTTTATACAGCTTATCCCTTATCACACTGACGAGACTGGGAACCACAGCAGATGGTCCCCCAGACAGAATTCTAACAGGTTTTTTGTGCAAACAAAAGATAAAGAAGGCTACAGCAATGATTTACTGATATCTAAAGTTGAAAACTGACAAAATACAAACTGCTTTTGCCTTACTGTTTGAACTGTTTATCCTTTAAACTACTAAATAAGATAGATGTGGCCAAAATTAAATATGACTTTAAAAAAATACAATTTTAACAGGCATTGAGTTTTGCTTCTGTGGTACCAAAGTGTTCAAAATGACACTTTTAAAAAACATTACCCTCCATCCCCGCCTTTACCAGCTAAAAGAGAAATGTTTGCAAATTTCTATCTTATAAAATCTGTTTAGTTGTTATATTATGAAATAAGCCACTCATCTGGATTTTTCTTAAATAAAATGTACTTGAATTGAAATTCCCAAACTGCTTTTCCAAGAAGAGCTCACTAAAGCATGAACTGCTTGAGCCAAATCTGGAGAATTGGTTGAAAAGCTAGTGTCTACTCTACTCTAAAACAATCTACCAACTGAACACAACACAACACCAAGTGGCAAAAGCTCCTAAAATTGCTTACCCTTCAGAACTAAAACCTGTTTACACACCATAAAACAGCAGCTCCCTCAAGACAATGTAACAGCAAAGAGTATTATGTATGGAACACCTGAAAACCCAGCAAGGACCCCAAATAATAATCTATAACAAAACTGACAAGCATCTGAAATAAACCACCCAGACATCAAGAAAAAATATACCAGACAGACCCACAGGGCTCTTTTAATGTAGGTCATGATTGTCAGACCATAGCAAAAACATGGCGACCCTTGATAAACATTAACCTTGATTCTATGTGATCACGCACATATTTTGCTCTGAGTAACCAGTCCTCTGATGTCAGTGCTTAAGGCTGCATGTGGTGAGAATCATCATCAGCTATGAGCCACTTTACACTAAAGATGTCTGCCCTGTCACACCTCTATGAAGGAAGGCAAAGGGATAGCTTCTATCAAAGTGGTTCAACTTCTGAGGACTCCATATTACCTCAGCTAGAATCACTTCTTACTGTCTTAAGGGGCAAATATGACTGTGTTTTCCCTGGAAAGATTATCAAAGCACATTAGAATCAGATTGGTAATAACAGAGCCAATAAAAGCATCAAGCCCACTTTTTGTTGGAAATTATTCACCAAGTCTCTGACTAGAAAAAAAGGTGGTATTCAATACTGATCCTCCAATTTATCTAAGCTAATACGATGTTCTATAAAACCCTACATATGGGCGAAACTCTCCATGCAGCTCAACATGAACGAGTACTCATCAAAGATAATTTACCCACACGTAGCTTACTAATTCAGTAGTAAAAGCACAATATCACCAAGTCAGGGTTACAAATGTGAATTGGTTCGAGCCAGCTTGTCACACTGCCTTCTACAGCCACAAAGCAAATGTTTGATTGTGCTGGACAGCTATTACACATAAGAACTGAAAGCAGGAGCTAGTGGGAGACTATGCTCCAATCAGTGCAAATCCATTACTACTGCAAGAGCAGTGGGTCAGAGGTCACCTCTATGGGGCATACAGCATTCTGCAGAAACAATAGGTGTTCTCTGCACATTGTTTTCAAATCCAATCTAAGCCAGTGTACCACGGGTAAGGCACATATTTTCCTGATGTTAGAGATATCCAATACTCATAAAAGAATAGGTATTTTAAGTATTATTTGATATTCTGTATCCTAAATGAAATAGTGAATTTATTTCTGAACACAAATCCTGTAAAACATAATCAAACCTAATTTTGTTTTCAGAGTAAAACTATGGCATTCATAACTCTAAGACAATGTCCAAGTCATCCTATTGATGTAAATTAAAATATTTACATTTAAATATAGCATATTTAACATGCTATATTTATATGCTACATTGTAATATAGCATATTTTCTTCGAATACATACTAGGTTCACCTCCATCCACTACCACTTTGTAACATGAAAAACTTTCTAGCTGAAATATGTTTACTAATAATATAACATTAGATTTTTCTATTAAAATTAAAATTCAAGGCTATTATCACAAAATTCTCATTATGGCCATTGCATGTGTGTGTGTGTGTGTGCGCGCGTGTGTATGTGTGTGTGTGTGTATGTGTATATATATATAGAGAGAGAGAGAGTGATACACACATATATGTGTGTATATATATGTGTGTATGTTTATATATACATACACACATATATTTTTTCTACATATATCCTTTTTTTTAATTGGCTATTAATTTACTAAAATATATCACTTCTTGGACTTGTGGCTAAAATCAAATGTAGTATCTGTTCTATATACATATATCTTCATTCATAAATATCAACCATAGAACTGAAAAGTATAATGGTAACACTGAAATCCGTAATGGAAATTTCCAACATTTGAGCTAACACACTTAAAAGGAAAACAGGCCAACAGGAAATGTGCAACAATGTGTTATGCAATGTGGTCCTTAGGATCCCAAACTTACGGACTGTCATCATATTAGGAGGAGGCTCTGGCTACTAGCTAATTTAATACTTAAATGTTAATATAATTTCCCTATTACTACATCTGTCATGGGTGGGTTGTAACCAATAAAATCAAAAACAAAACGGTATGCACGGAAGGAAAGCCCTCCCAGCCCAGATCTGCACCTGCTCCAGACCTCACCGCAGTGGCTTTGTCTATCTTTGTCACCAAAGACTGTGATATGAGCAGAAATAAAGTATGGAACTACCATAATGCCACTGAAATGTGACTGTCCTACAGAGCATGTGTATATGTTTTTTAAAATATTAACTTTACCTAAAATAAATAAATCTAAAAACAAGGAAATTACTTTTGTTACCAATGCAAAACATGTGAATCGCAACAAGAGAATGAATCTCACTACAAATGCAGCAGTGCAGACCCATGTGTATGATAAATAAAGTATAAGAAAGCACTCAGCATTTCTATGTAAACTGCGTCTGAAGGATTATTATGGAACGCACACACTGGCTGAACTTAGAGTGTTCAGGTTTTAAACATTAATTTACTTTGACTATGTGCATGTCAGAATGAAAGATTGCTGTCTGGATTCAGACATGCCATATTAATATTGAACACAGGCATTCACTTCAGGTCAGTAGTCACTCGGAGTCGGCTTCAGCAGGTGGTAAAAGTAATGCACTCATTAAAATGGATGTGGTACAAGGTTATCTCCCCAAAACAGCTCTCAAATAGAGGTAGCCTTGAAACTTGAGCATTAGATATGCTAGAACCAACCTCTAATTGTCACAAGTATAGAGAAAATTGAACTTACGCTTGCCACCTAATAACCAATAAATTTAGTTGCTTTCATCAGTATCTTCAGAGAAGTCAGAGAAGTAAATTGTTCGACGCCAACCTGGTTTCTGCCAACACAGTTAAAAGTTCTTGAACTAACCTGTACAGACTCGGGCTTCCTTTTAGACCTTGAGTACAAGTAAGAAACGTGTTCTCATTTTGGAGACCTTAGCCTATTTCTCAATTAAGTAATATTTTATTCCTTTCATTTATATTAACTCCATTCAAATTAATTTTCCCATTTGCAACATAATCTCAATTCTCCAGAATAAAGGTAAAATGTTCAAAATAGGAGGCCTGACTTACACCAAAGACGATTTCCCCCAAAATAAAATTACTTCTGATCTTCATTATCCACAACTATATGAATAACTACCCAGTTCCTGTGCTTTTATTTAAAGTTGCTTTTCAATGTCAAGAATAAATCCTTTTCCTGTTTTATATACACTACACCTAAACTTAAACAGCTAAGCCTTCCATCTTCTCACTTAAAAAAGCACCTAATTAATCTGCCACTACCAGATAATCCACTTCATTTTAAAAACATTAAAGCAAATATAAGCTACTGTCTTTATAGACCATTTATGCTCACAAAAAAAAAGTCATCAATCCATTTTGTACATAAGAGCAGACAGAGTCTGTAAATTTGTAATTAATCATTCCACATTGCTTCATTTCCTCATTATCTACCCACTGACCAGATAAGCAAGCAGAGAGAAGGGCAGGTGGACGGAGAGAGGGGAAATAGAAGTCTTCTTGCAAGGGTAAGAGCAGATCTGTCTCCTTGGTTGAATACACAGCATAACAGGCCTGTGATGCATATATCTAGTGAATAAATGAATCTATAAAGAGTCTGAGCACACTGGACGTCATGTGTTCATCCTATTTATGAATAACTTATGGATTGGGAAGATTAGATGGTGTCACTAAGGCCACAAGGTAAGTTAGTCATTCCTGCATAATCTAACACTACGCTTTTGCATTTCCCCCTCCCACCTACATACGTATTTAAGTTCAATATATCACTCTTTCTAGAAACTTGAGCCACATAAAAACAGCTATGGTTGAAGAATGTATTTGGTGGTTAGTTTTACATTCAGAAAGGAAAACAAAAATTCCACACTCAAAACCATCAGGAGGACTAAAACATCATAGTCCCAATCCAAACAATCTGGTGGCTGGCGGTCAACACTCATTACTGTGACACACAGGGATTTATCAGGTGGTCCATGACTATACCAATAATAAAACCTAACTCACTAGAAATGTTCCTGACCAGAGTAAAAGCATTTGCTTGGCCGGTACAGAAGGAGTGAAAAGTCCGAAAGAAATACCCAACACAGGCCAGACACCGTGAGGAGTCACCAGTAAGTACAGAAGATAAAAAGAAGCAACAGAGAAATGTAACAAAGAACTATGTGCCTTTTTACTGAGTCACTCTGAGCATGAAGTCTATACTTACAGAGCCTATGAATCACAACATCTGAAAAGTACTACAAAGCCATTTTACTTGTTTGTTCAAAGAAAGGGTCTCAAAAACTTAAAGAGCTAAATACAAACTATAAAGATGCTAAACAGCATTTGTTCAGGTGGTATACCAAGTCATTCCTTGTTTTGTACCTAACAACAAACAAGAACAGCACAAAAAAGAAAAAGAAAACACTTATATTACAAGCTCTGTTTGCTCCCCATAAAATGGCATGAATATTAATATAAGCCATTAAAAATCCTAATCAAGTGCTTATTGTAAGCAAAAGTATGGTATGTGGTGGGAACACAAAAGGAGACGACTCGTGCTCATCCTAGTAAGAAGCAAAGCATAAACAACTGCAGTGTGGTCTAGGAGTGGGAAAGAGAGGATGGAGGCCACAGCACTGCTAAGGAATGACCTGACTGGGGTCCACGTGGGCCAGGGCAGGGGAGGCAAGAAGAAGATTCCAACAGGGCTTCACACCTGACAGTTCTAATCAAGTGCTTCACCTCAGGCAAAGTTACACACTGTGTGGGAAGAGCCATCACCGGGCCTCTCACTTCTGCCATAGTCAACATGATTCATTTGTGAGAATTAAAAACCTGAGAAAAGATGAGGAAGCTCACTGACTAGCAGCCATTTTTGGAACAAGACCCCCATATCCTCTGACACCTAATCCACATTTCTCATCTGACTCACTGACTACCCAAAGAAGCCATCAAAGTTTGCCTCACTTCCTAATGAACACTCACCACAGACAAAGATACGCAGGAGAGAAACACATACAACTAAAAGACATCTAAATAGGTCCAAATCGATTAAATACGTGTTTCATTCAAATTTCATTAGTATGGTGAGTGCATGTAAAGTACAGGAATTTAAAACATCATAGATGGGAAGTTTCTTCATTAAAGCATAATAGCTAATGTCTGCCAGTCATTTACTAGTCACTACAACAACCCTGCAACCATTCTCAACATGAAGAATCACAGGCCTAGGGAAGCCAGCATCATTTTTATGACAGCATTCCCCCAGGTTTTATCAGTGTTTAAATTTATCAGCATCCTTAAGAGCAAAGTTGATCAAAGGCTAGAAGAAACAGTTTTAAGACAGAACTAAAGTAGTTACTGTCCCTACCATATAAAAGGCTAAATATAAGGAGGAAATATCCTAAGTATATTTTCTATAATAAAGATTAAAATATTCTGTTGACAAAATAAAAAAATTGTATTTAAGGTCTATAAATTTCCCCTATGGAATTTTCACTGTAACAGATTTAAATATTTAAACTTTGATCAGATTTACCCTTTCACTACATAAAGTCCCCAATTTCTCCACCATATCTTGCGCAATATTTAAGTACATGACTCTGCAGTTAAGGAATAGAAACATGGGTATAATCAAGGCACTACCTTCTTTAAAACTGCCTGTGATATCTACTTTTCTGTCTTGTGATACTTTCTCACTGACATTTTAAAAAATATCAAAAGATGTTCATAAGCCTTTGCTTAATAAAGCCAATGACCCGACTCCCTTTCTTAATTAAAAGCTGACGGCAGTAAGAGTACTCACTATTTGCAATGAATGTTCAGACATAACTGTCTTATTAAAATTATGTCTATCTTATAATTTCTTCCATTACCAATGCATGCTTAAAGAAATTGATTCTGAGGTACATTTTTCTTGTCCTCTGCCAGGCCTTGACACAGACTAGTATAAATGGTAGTGGGCACTAACAAGCAGACTCAAGCAACAGGGATGATTGAAATTAAAAAGCTAGGACATATTAACATATCTATGCCACACAGAAGGGTCACGAGGTAAGACTATCAGCATAAATTAGCACATTATTATGAGACAGCTACAGAAGCAAGCCAGGCAAGAATCTGCACAGCACATCTTTTAATCACAACAAATATATAATGTTGTTTGATTGGATTCCTTGAGGAAATATTGCCAGTCTAGTACCACCTTTGACGACTTCCACTCCTACACTGAGATACAAACTTGAATCCAGACAGCCTGGGCATAGGGCTTGAGATGGGCGGAAGGAATTTGTTAACACATGTTTTAAACATTAGCTGATGTTGCACTCGGGAGGCAGAGGCAGGCGGATTTCTGAGTTCGAGGCCAGCCTGGTCTACAAAGTGAGTTCCAGGACAGCCAGGGCTACACAGAGAAACCCTGTCTCGAAAAAAAATAAATATATAAATAACTAGCTGATGTTGTCCATTTGTCTAGGAATAAAGGTTTTTTAAAAAGTGCATTTTTGTTGTTGTTGTTGTTGTTGTTTTCTATTTTCCCTACAAGAGTCATGCAGGAACTAACCCTTTGTTATTTACCAAGTCCAGAGTTTTCCATCTCCACGAAGAGATGAAGGAGCTAGAGTCGCCCTAATTACAACACTGCTCATGCAGCAGTAAGTCTCGAGCGTGTCCCCCAAAGCATCCACCTCAGATTGCAACCCTTTAACTTCTCCACTCACAAGACCACTGTCAAATCCTAGAGGACAATGTCGAGATGGCTGTCAGTCAGTGCCCACTGGAGCTGCTGCTAAGGAACCAACCTCTCCCTTAACCATGCACACTGTTAAGCAATTCAGGCACATCCCATGTGCATCATACTGGCATCAACAGAGACGGCAAGAAGAGTGAAGATTCACAGAGAAGTACATAAACCCCTCGCTGCAGAGGCATTGTCACTCCTCAAACTACACATAGGTGGTAAGTGAGACTGTCCTGTCAGGGCAGTAAGAATGGGGTACAATGGAATAAGGTGCAAAAATCTTCATTTTTAAGGCATACTACCCTTTTTGTAAAAAAGTGATTTGGGGAGAAAAACATAAAAGCTGAAACATAAAATGGATGCAGATTCAAAACAATTTCCCCACTCCAATAAAGGACAGTAAAGGGCACCTGAAAGGTCCTGAACTTCTGGCCTTGGTCCCAAAACAAGGGACACTCATGTCACAAAAAAGCTGGATAAGTAGTCTGTGCTTTCTTACTTCCAGTAAAAATCCCTGGCAAGGGTTGGAGATGGCTCAGAGGTTAAGAGCACTGACTGCTCTTCTGAAGGTCCCGAGTTCAAATCCCAGCAACCACATGGTGGCTCACAACCATCTGTAAAGAGATCTGACGCCCTCTTCTGGTGTGTCTGAAGACAACTACAGTGTACTTAGATATAATAATAAATAAATATTTAAAAAAAAAAATCCCTGGCAAGTGTACAGATGGAAAACAACCACAGATACCTCTGACTGGACATAAGACCGTCCTACTTGTACAATCACACTGGGGTCACCTTTGAGTATCGGCGGCTGGAGAAAAAGCTCAGCATGTAACAGCATACACTGCTCTTGCAGAGAACCTGGGTTGGGGTCCCAGCATTCACATCAGGCAGGTTCACAACTCCAGCCCCAGGGGATCTGATGCCTTTGACATATGCAGTCACCCGCATACACGTTGTGCATGGACTGACATGCTACACACACTCACACACATGTGCACACACATACACTCACAAACACCTACACACAATTAAATATAAAATAAATCCTTTTTCAAGATGACTTTGGAAGGGGTTCAACTGCATGATGATGGATACAAGCACGTGCTGCTGTTGAAAGAACCCTTGCCATCAAGCCAGAGGCACATTATCTAATTTTCTATTTCTCACCTAGAAAAGCTATTCATAGACCCTAGATTCTCCTTCTATCACATTACAGCCAGAGGACACAAAAACAGTGAAAGGTTTTGCTAAATTTTCAAAAGTACTGTTAATATAAAATGACTTTCCAAAATGGATAAGCCAGAGTGGTGTGACCTGAAAGCCACACAAATTGTTTATTTATGCCTGCTATGTTTTAATCACTAGACTGGTTTAGAGACTTCAAAAAATTAATGGTTTTGGCTATACAACAGCAACTATGTCTCCTATGAAACATTAGCTGTCACATTAAGACAAGGTTTTATCATTAATTATATTGGATTATATAGTTTATGTCTACAACATGATTGTTAAATAACCAAATTTCCAAACCATTTCAAAATAAAAATGAAATCTGGTCCCAGCAAGCCTTACATGAATTAAAGATCCATTTACAAAACAGAAAATTAAATGTAAAAAATATAACCTCAATTTAAGACATTTGCAGATAAGACGTCCGACACTTTTTTCCATCAAAAAAAAAAGCAAATGAAAATGCTAACGCGGGTCAATAGTGCCATCTTTTGGGTTGCTTTGTAATTGCACGATGGCGTCCAGAAACACCTTGAATGCATTTAGGGCAGGCACAGCGGACGAGGCAAGTCAAGCTATCAGTTTTTAACTTACAAACCTTACACTCAATCAGTGTATTAACCACACACTCTCACATGTATTGTTGGACCTCGTGTCTGTGTTTACTGATGTTCCATTTGGTTGAACCCCTCTCTTAAAGGAGCTGAGAAAGCTTTATTGACTGAGTTGTAAAAAAACCTCTGAGCCAGTCATTGCTGGGTCAGAATACTAGGTTTCAAATTCCAACATTAATTCATTATAATCATATAACCATATAATAATTGTTATAAGTAATGCACACATTTCTATACACAATTTTGAAAACAATAATTTTATTCTTTTCACAATGTTTTGTATCATACATGTGCCAAAAAAAATTTTATGCTTAAATTATTACATGACTATACAAACATTTACTGCATTCATAAAGGTATTTTACATTTCAAAAATATTAAAGTGTGTATCCAAAACAATATTTATGTGTGTGACAATGGGAGGGGCTCATCATTGAAAACTGCAAAAAGCCTTTTCCTTATTTTGGAGGGCATCTCAGCATTCATAATCGCAGCCTGCACCTATCTATCTTTCACCTTGCCTAAGTCACAAGAGGCACAAGTGAACTGTGCTGGATAAGCTTCAAGCACACCCACTCGAGGATTTGTGCCTTAAATTGATGAGGTCTGTAAACCACCTTCACTTCTTTTTCAATAATTTCACAACGTTTTATGAAATCACAACATATTTCTCTAGGACACCCTCAGAATTCGGGCCTTCACATTTCTGTCTACTAACTAACAATTCAGCTCTCACATGGAAAGCAGAAGATATGACAATGGTCTGTCCAAGCCCTTGAAATACTCATTGTCAATTTTACTCAAACTACCATCAGTCAATAGTTCTTTAGAGAATGACTTTTTTTTTAGATTTATTTATTATTATACATAAATTCACTGTAGCTGACTTCAGGCGCACCAGAGAGGGCATCAGATCTCATTATGGGTGGTTGTGAGCCACCATGTGGTTGCTGAGAATTGAACTCAGGACCTTTGGAGGAAGTCAGTGCTCTTACCCACTGAACCATATCATCAGCCCGAGAATGACTTTTTAAATCACAGCTAAAAGCTATCAAAATGGAGACACCTTATAAGGTTATCAAGACAGCGACAGAAAACAAATTAAACAAAACAAAGCCAGAAGCTGAAGGGTGCATTGAGTTCTGCTCTGGGGCTGGGGACTTAAGGCATCTGCTAAGTGCTGGCCTGTTGCACACAAAGACCTGGGCCGGACCCAGCATTGCAGAAACTGGGATACAGGAAAAGCTATTTTACACTGACCACTGTTCTTCTGTGAAAGCAAATCACAACACAGATTATTAAATACCTCAGAAACATCTTCAGTCCAAAGGCAAGCCTCGTCACTAGAAACAGACATGGATGGAGAGACTTAGATCCCACTAAATAAAAGCCTAACTGGTGGGAGGCTGTGGTTCCCCAAAGCTCGCCTTCACTTCTCAGGGGCCGGTGTGCGCCCGCCAGGTCTTCTCTAGAGATATCTCCTTCCCCTATGTCTGAGTGGTAGGTGAAAATTCCATTCTGAAGGCCCTTAGATTTATTTCTCTGTTTTATTCCCTGAGAAATAAAAAGGGGGGAAATGAGAAAGTGCCATTCTTATCCCCACCCTTCTACTATATCCTTTACCACCATTGCAAATAATTCAACTTTTGAACACAAGGAACACTTTTAACCCTAGCCTGATGAGCACTCAAACCAACAAGAACATATGTAACCGTATTTTATCAAGTTTAAAGGTCCATCGAGATTGCTACAGTCAATTCCATCCCATTAAACAGAAAGCAATTACTGCTTCCAATTTAATAAGAATGGATTAAACTGGATTTCTGATTCAATACCATTTGTAAAAGTGTCCATGTCAGGAAGAGTGATGGCGTGCGATCTTATCTCAGACATGTCAAGACTAAGCTAACTGACCCTGACAGCGCCTAAATAGGACTCTACCGAAAGCTCCAGACATTCACATGCATACGGGCCACTTAGTTTACTGTTACAATATACTTTCACTTTTTACTGTATTAAAGTTGGAAAACAATTATTAACATTCATCATATTCAAAAGTCAGTTCTACTTGATCACTAAACCACATATAATGCACATTTTAAAAATTCCTATTGTGTGTGGTACCCTGTGCAATGGCACTTGTAATTCAAACACACATGGGCACTGCTTATGCTAGCTCATTTAATCCTCTACTCAACCAAAGGCAGGGGCTCACTCCTAATCACAGGACTCAGAGGACTAACATGGGAGGATCACTGTAAGCTTAAGGCTAGCCTGGGCTATACAGTAAGATTCTGACATGGAGAGGGAGAGGGAGAGGGAGAGGGAGAGGGAGAGG
>NC_034605.1:33369259-33393892 GCF_900095145.1 Mus pahari
GTCTCACTATCAAGTGGAAGGCAGAGAAAGAGAGGGAGAGGGAGAGGGAGAGGGAGAGGGAGAGGGAGAGGGAGTGAGAGCTAGCTAGCAATTAGGCTAATAGAAGATATTACCTGATTTTACCCTTATTTTACAGTGTGAGTGTTAAAAGGGTTCTTCAGCTCTGATTTGCTGAGCAAGTATCTCTGAAATGTCCAAGCTGAGTAAGATGGAAAGACTTCACCAAAGGAAAGGAAAGGAAAAATGGATGAATCACACTTAGGTGGGGACTGGCTAAGAAGTCACTATTTCAGCAAGCAGAAATATACTAAACAGCAGTGGTACCACAGCGTTGTGGCTTATGGAGAGTAGGGTCTAAGATGATCAGGTTCATGAAAACAATGTTAAAGCACAATTACCACCACTCAGAAAGCCCTCAAATATAATACACACCAAAGAGTATATATAAACCTGTTCCAAAATTCTGGGCCCCTCTTACATCAACCCCACGTCAAGTCAGAGGGTAACGTCCAAGTGCAGAGTTCAGCCCCCTCTGCTTTACCGTTTCCTAACCCTGTTTAATAACCAGGTCTGAGAAGTCATGAGGCACTCGAGATGGACCCATGCCACTGTTTTTAGTAAGCCTGAAAGTAATAGAGTCATAAAGTAACAAATAGTTTTTCCTTAGATTCAAAAATCCCACCTTAATATATTCCTACGGAAAGCCACAACCAGACGCCAGGACGAGCAGTGAAAGCGACCAAGACCAGCTGGAGCTGTCAGCCCATCACTGGATAACCACACATCTGATTTGCTGTGCACTGCATCTCAGATTAACAAGAGCTCACATGGCCTCTGAAAAGGTCAATTTGCCAAGTTCTTATATAAATACTGTTAAAAATAGAAAAAAGCAGAGAAAAATTAAATGTTAGGTAACTTAATGACTTCTAATCATTTTATTAGATGATCATTTGTAACACAAAATTCATGTTCAGGGGTCATAACACCACTAAGTGATCACACGATGCAATACTGCCATCTGCTGTTCAAGAGCTAGAAACACATCTTATCTTTAACACAAACCTTCTGAAGGCCAGTGTTGAACATGCTCAACTACTGATGTCCCTGAAAGTTTTAGACCCAAAATGAAAGAAGGCAATAAAAAAATAAAAATAAAAAATTAAGTATGTTTTAAATGATGCTTTCGTGGTAATTTGTCATTTACTCATTTCCTTAAGAAAGAAAACTACAATTTAAACGCAGGCTATTTCTACATAAATTACTCAAAAACACTGTACAATATTTCTAAGCATAATCTGAACTATTAAGCAATTAAATAGTTATCAGATTTCTGAAAGTACATGAATATGTGTTTTATTTGTCTCATAAAACCTCTAACATGTTGTAGGTAGAACACAGTGTAGCAGGCCAGAATTTTTTTAAAGCCTCGGTCTCCTGATTCAGTTCCCCATTCAATCAAGTTTATTCATGAAAACAGTATATGGCCGGCTTTACTGCTCACAAGCTACCCAAAGCTGAAGTTTAGGTCAAACGTTAACGGCATGAAGAACAATCTGCAAGTTCACAGGAGAAACAGGAGAATGGTAACGGCATCACAATTTTAATAGTGGGAAAATTGGGAAAGCAGGTTTTCAATCTGTATCAAATGATTCACTAGCATGGAAGTTCTAACCATTGCTGGCCATTCATTTTAGACGTATGATAAGCGCATTCAGAACGAGGACACAGAACCAAGAACTAGAAAATTCACTTACTCCTTTAAAAATTGTGAAGATTCAGAGAGAAACCCTGTCTTAAAAAAACAAAACACAAAAAAATGAAGATTCTAATCAATCATTCAAATTCAGGAAACCAAAGCAGATTTTCCAACTAATCCTTCAAGAAAGCAAACATTCTCCTCAATCATTTAAGATTATTTAAACATAAGGAAAATATTGCTCGGAGTACAAAGGACACAGGAAAGGCCCACATTCCTTGGTTTGTACAGATAACACAGTATAGGACAAATCAGGGCTGCTTAGAATTATGTCCAAAATGAGTTTGGGCACTTCCTAAGAAGCCAAATATGGGGGAAATTCTCATGTGTGTACATGTAGGAGTATATATATGCAAATGCAAATGTGTGAGGATGCATGTGGAGGCAAGTGGAGAGCCTCTCACTGGCCTAGGCCTTGCCAAGCAAGCATGGCAAGAGACCCAGAGCTGCCTCCCCAGAGCTGGGGTCACCAAAGCCCAGTTCTTCCCTGGGTGTTGGCTCTGTTTGGTTTGGATGTTGGTTTTGCTCATGTCTTTGTCTGTTGTTAGTAGATAACAGAGCTGAATCTCAGTCCTGTGCACCACACAAGTAAATTATCTCCCCAGCCCAAGAACTTCAAAATTTCAACAAAATATTTAATACAGAGATCATAGATTATAGAAATGTGAATAGAGAATACTCACTAGTTTTTATAATATAAAGTATAACTCTTTATAAGAAGCCATTTTTTTTCTCAACAACTTTCATGCAAGATCTTAGAGTAAATCAGGCAAAATGTATTGGCAAACAGTAAATTATATGTAGGATGCTTAATATTTTTATTTTAATAGGAAAATACTGGCCATGGTATTTCAGCAGAGCTAGGCAGCACGCTACCACAGTGCTCTCCTTCTGCAGTGGGCCGCCCAGTGCTGGTGACACAACAGTCCTGCTATACTTCTCAGATACATTTGTCCCTTGCGGCCACAGAGAACTGTGCATAGCATCCAATTAATTAAATATACCAATGGCCTTTCAAATTGCAACACTGTGATGCCCTATTATATAAATGGCTTTATATAATAAAAATCCCTCCAAGTGATGCAGTTATTATTAACACGCACATGCAAACACATATATACATACTCTAATGACTTTCACTAAAGTCTTTAGTTTTATTTAGGACATTATGTCTATTCACTGCAATTTTTCTCTTTTAAAAATTATTCTTGGAGTTATATACAATCAAGTTGTTGGCCATAGGAACCCCAATGCAGGTCACTGCCAAGACCACAGAACTATACATTGCTCTCCACAAGCTTAGAGCAAAGCCCTACTGCGGAAGACAACAGCTCCCTGCACGTGGAGGAGTCCAGCTTTGCCTACCTAGAGCCTCCATTCCTACTGACTAAACAGTCACAGAACCAGAAGACATTCTGCATGCTACCAAAGGAGAAAGGCAGACACCAACTCAACAACAAACTCTTTGATCTACAATGGTGCTCTACATGCAAAATGTGCTAATGCAATAATGGCAGGAGACTTGTAGGACAAACCAAGTAATGTCTGATTAGATCTGAGTCCCACTCCGTGAGATGAACCTGTCTCTGATTCTGCTCATGTGGCCAAGAACTTGGACAGGGACATAGGAGAACCAAATACTACTGTTCTGCTAAAGAAAAATAATAATAAAACAACACTTAATGACATTCTGCTATATTCATAGATTAGCATCTTCCTCAGTCAGCATCAGCTGTAGATGAGAATAAACAGAGACTCACAACTGCACTCACAGCCAGGGGGGTCCCAGCAGGGCCCGTCCCCTAGCCCAGAAGCTCTCCAATGGCTAACTGCTCAGAAGGAAAACATTTGACCCAATGGAGTCTATCACTAATCTTAGCGCTAGGCCTCATTCACACCCAGTAGATGGCCAACACAAAACAAATTCAATAGCAGTTTTGGAGGTTCTCTGTCTCATAATGTTTTTTTCAGGGCTGTTTTTTTAACCTTACATGTCCTTTGCCTGCGTGCATGCGTATATAAATGATCTCCCATTTTGTGTTTTTATGGAATTTCTCTGTGTGTGAGATGTGTGTCTCTGCATTTTATGTTCCTTGAGCTAAATTTTAGACTCTTCTCCTGTGGTTTGCTTGCTTGTTTGTTTGTTTGTTCTATCCTAGTCTGGTTTGTTTGTATTTTTTATTTTATTTATTTACTTATTGCCTCTTTGTATCCTAATGACAAAGGGTGGAATCTGGGTGAGTGAAGAAGTGGGGAAATCAGGGAGGAGCTGGGAGTAGGAGAAACATAATCAGAATACCTGGGTTTTGTTGTGTTTTAAATCTTTTCAATTAAAAGCAAGAAAAAATTACTTTGCATAAAAAGGGGGTGAGGGATGCATCTGGTATCATCTTCCACAACTTAAACCACTCCCAACCAGAGTGTCTATCATTTGCACTGGAGTTCCAGGAGAGCTCCAAGTTTACCAAGGCATCACCTTTGGCTACAAATAAAATCTCTGCAGAGAAATCAGAGAAATCTTTATTTTTGTTTATTACACTACTCAACACACAATTGAGTACCTCATTATAAATATTTATTACTAATACATACAATCTAACAAAGTAAAAAACTTGATGTCAGAATATCTTAGATATTTTTAAATTAGCATCAGAAAAATGAGTATTTTATACAGTGCACTATACTATATATATGTAAATGATCCTGATGATAAGATAGAACAAAGAGATATATGAGACAAGTAAGTTAGCAGACTATACAAAGATAAGGGAGTAATGTTTCCCATTGAGTTTCACTTTTCATTATTGTTCTTTCTTTGTTTTGTTTTGTTTTTGCAGGGACTCACTATGTAGCTCTGGCTGTCCTCGAACTCACAGAGCTCCACTTGCCTCTGCCTCCCAGTGCTGGGACGGTAAGTCTATACCACCACAACAGGCTTACACTGAATTTCTACACAGTATCAAGAATTCAAAAGTCAAAGCTTCTCTTCTTGTGTTTCTATGGAGTTTCTATGGACTCTGTTTATAATTAAGGAGGGAGAAATTGAGCAAGTAGTTCTCAGTGGACATGGCTACCCAAAATATAAGAAAGAAGTTCAATTCTCAACTCTGCATGGAAATACACTGCCAATGTGCCAACACCCACCCTCCCTCCCTCCCTCCCTCCCTCTCAAAAGTAAAAAGCTCCTCAGAAGGGCCACACGTAAGAGTCCTATGAGAGAATGGTTTTTATGTTGGACAACAAGCAAGGTATCATCAATAGTGGATTTCAACACTGATTGGCTCTTAAAACACCAACTCAAAGAGACCACACAGCATGAGGCAAACACACAAGGCAGTGCAAATCCACATGAATCTCAATGTGAGCTGTAATACAAACTACCTAGTAGTATCCTTCTCCGTGTGTCTTCATGCTTCCATGAGTCTTCCCTCTCCAGCCTCAATCATATTTGAAAGCACGAGATGGCTTCATGCCAGTTAAATCGCCTGTTACTTCCAAGTCCCATGGAAACATTTTGCATGCACTAGCTTCTCGCCAGGTCAGCTCCCCTTCCTACAAACCTGTACAAAATCCTCACACTGATGACTAGGCTAAGCAGAGGGAACATGTGTCACATTTTTCACTTCACTGTATACTGGACCAGCAGAAGCCTTCTGCTTTTACAGATTTTCACACAGTCTATTTGTGTGTGTGTGTCATTTTCTTGGTTTGCTGTGGTGTGGTGTGGTGAGGTGCGGTGTGGTGTGGTGAGGAGTGGTGTGGTGTGATGAGGTGTGGTGTGGTGCGGTGCGGTGAGGTGTGGTGTGGTGTGGTGCGGTGTGGTGCGGTGAGGAGCGGTGCAGTGAGGTGTGGTGCGGTAAGGTGCGCTGTGCTGCGCTGTGCTGTGCTGCGCTGCACTGTGCTGTGCTGTGCTGTGAGAACTGACTGTGGAGACCAGGCTGGTCTCAGAGGTCCACTTGCTTCTACCTCTTTTCAATATTTGAAAAAAAAAAAAAAAAAAGTAACCCTCTTAGGAGTGCCGGGACTAAAGACACGCATAGCCACACCCAGCTTGCTCTGTGTCTTTACATAATTTATCATCTAAGTAAGCTTGGTATGTTCATGTGAAGTGACATGAGCACAAGCCAGCAAAGAAAAATGGAGATAACCAGGCAACATTTGCTGTCAATGCTGTTTTTAAGTAACTTTATGTAACAAGCATTACTTCTGTCAACATCAACACAAGCTAAAAATTTCATTTTAATGATCTTCTAATCAGTAATGTGATCCTTGGATGCATTTCTTATATAAAACTCTCCATACATGAATCAAATACATGAAACTGACCTCAGGCACACAAGTTAAAGATACTTCACGTTGAGTGGCCAAAGCCCAGGAGTACTATACACACCTGGATCAGTCCACTGTGCTGTCTCCCTACACCGAGCTTCACATAGACAGTTCCTCAAATCAAACACAAAATGCCTCAGTATTTCTAAAATACAGATTATAAAAGTTTTTAACTACAGCAGATCCTACTTTTCTCTATTATTAAAAGAGAAAGAAAGAATCCATTATAATTATAAATAAGCATTGCCCAAGACAACCTCTAAGATTTAAGCAAGAATATAAAGATTCTTCCTTTTTTTATCTCCACAAGTTCCTAGTACTCTACCCATGAATACACAGTATGCTCACAGCATACTTGCAATTGAATAAGGTATACACAAAAATACAAAGAAACCATCAAGAATGTAAAGCCTAGCAAGGTTTAAGCTCTCTGAAACTAGGACACCCAAGACAAACACCCACTTCTGACTTCCATAAGATAGTGCACAAGCACACAGTCCCCGAATGTGCCTATGAGGCCTCAACCAGGGGCTGGACTTTCCCACAAACCATAATGCACATGCAATACCCATGAACAGCAGGCATAACTACACATTAACCTAACTGTTCTGAATGCAGGACCCATCTAGGGAAGCCAGGCCGTATTTTACTAGAACTGCGTGCCCAGCTGTAATGAATGTTTTGACAGAAATGCTTATGAGGGAAGAGACCCAGAAAGCATAAGAAGGCTGCTCTATGAGCGAGGCCAGCCTGGTCCTCACAGAGGAAAGAGACAGTGAGACAGTGTGTTAAGATAAATAAATAAACAAGAACTGCTGCTACTCTTCAAGAGTTCCCAGAACCAATTATGACAAACAGAAATGTACCTACCAAAAATCCCAGTACTCACTAAGGAAGCCCAGGCAGAAGGAGTGTTCCTGTGAGTTTAAGGCCAGCCTGGGCTATAGAGTAAGAAAAAATAAAAGATGAAATGTCTACTGCTAACTAAAACAGCACTCTTCTCTGGCATGCCCCAAATCTTACCCACAGGTCGCTTGCTTCTAACCCGTCACGTGAGAAGACATGACAGTTTACCACAAGTGAAGGCACTGGAGATAACTTGGCAAGCTCTTCAACAGAAACAACAACCAGAGCCTTCCTTCCTATAGGAGAGGTCAGCCTACAGACTGCTTCCGGGAGGAACGTGCTCCTGGGACGCAGGTGCTCACATCACATTTCCACTTGCTTCTGAGACAGTGTCCCACTACACTACCTACAACTGGCAGTCCTCCTGCCTCAGTCCCCAAGTGCACACGCCAGCCCAGCCACACCATATCCTTTTAAAGCACTAGTTCCCATGAAGGAAGTTTACCTACTTGCCACCTTCCCATTTAATTCTATCATCTCCCACTCTTCTTGATACTAACTTTGTTCTGAGTGGTGTTTGTTACGAAAAACACACCCATCTCCATGGGATCTCCTCCACAGGTGGCCTGCCTGCCTGCCTAGCGTGCTCCTGCCCTGGGTTCCGGCCCAGCACAAAACCACACGGAGGAGCAGAAATGCAAAGCCATCCTCAGCTACTTGGGGAATCTGAATCCCTGTCTCAGAACAATATTTTTTTAAACGATGAATCTTTTCCTTCACTCCAAATCTTAAGTTTTCCTGCAGAATTATCATGTACCGGACTCTGAGTTACAAACAGCAATCCCAAGTATCTTAACCCAAATCAGGTTTCTTCAGCAAATAGTAAAATGTCTACAAGTAGCTATTATGAAATCTTGACTTCTTTCCAACAATCCCTGTATTCAGTACATGAAATCTAAATTTTACACCTATGTTATATTCATTGTTATTTTAGGCCCATACTTAATTAACAAAAACAATTTAAATTAATAATTTTAATAAAATCCCGCTAATCCACAATAATCAAAACACCTGACATCAGTAATCCAGAAACCATGCAAATTATGTTTCAGGTCTAAACTTGAGTCCTACAGAGAGTTGGGGAAATATAGCTCAAGACAAAGGATATGTTTAGCAGAGGTAAAGACTCAGTGAACTCAGTTAAAAAGGAAAACAAGGAGGGCTGTGGAGCTATCTCAGGGTACAAAGTACTTCCTCCACAAGTTAACACTCTGGATCTCCAGAACCCACGCAAGTGCAACCCACATAAGTGCACAAACACCCAGGAAATATGAAGCTAGACTGGTCAAGGTGGTATATGTCTTAATCCCAAGAGAGGCAGAAGGATCAATGCTGTGAATTCAAGGCCAACCAGTTGACATAACAAGTTCCAGCCCAGCCGGAGCTACACAGTGAAACTCTGCCCAAAAAAAATAATCATTCTCTTATGTTATTTAATGTGTAAAGGGCACCGCTATACATAAAATAAAGTGTCATAAAAATAAAATAAAATTGCTAAAAGTGGGACTAGATATATGTCTCAACCCTTCAGGCCATGGTGCTCTTGCAGAGGACCCCAGTTTAAGTCCTGACACCACGAAGCAGCTCTCACTGACTGTTACTCCAAACTCAGACCATCTAATGCCCTCCTTTGGCCCTATTTGAATTTCCTATTGTTTCACTTCAAAATACAAAAGGTTTTAAGGTTATTTTAAAATAACCAGGCAGGTGAGATGGCTCAGTGAGCAAAGGCACCTGTCCTCAAGCCTGCCCCAAGGACCCCTCACAGGAGAAAGAGAGGTCTCCTCTCCTGCAACTGTCTCCTGACCGCCACATGCACACCACTGAGCATGTGTGTCCCCTCCCAGCCCCACCCCGCATATACACGCACAAATAATGTAATATAAACAAACAAAAATACAATAGAAGTCAAGAAAGATGTAACCAGTTATTTAATAATACATAGTAGCTATCAGTGCTCTACCTTCACATCATTAAATTACTCTAAAATTCCCTTAAATTGCTGGGGCTAGACTACCTGTCTCCAAAAATCTGCAACTCTGAAATATAATCAATAAAATACATTATGGATCTCATTACCTGTAATTTTATAGCCATAGGCAGCAAGCTGTCCAGCCATGTATTCTCCATCTGAATTATTATGTGAGCAGCCCCATGTTCGTATCCAAATTTTCTGTATGCCTGGAATAGTGCTGTTAAGTAATCAATTAAAACAAAGTGAGTATCTGTAAGTGATTTTTAAGATAAAAGCCACTAGATGATTTTAGGGCATATTACACAAAAACAAATGAATTAATTCACAACCTAGTTACAGAATGCATCAAATTATTTTAAAATTTGCTGTTGGGAAAAAAACTCTAAAATAAGGGTCAGTGAGCTAGATCGGCGAGTAAATGCACTTGTCACCCAGCTTGTTGTGGGTGGTGCCATCCCTGGGCTGGTGGTCCTGGGTTCTATAAGAAAGAAGGCTGAGCATGCCATTGGGAGAGAGCCAGTAAGCAGCATCTTTCCATGGCTTCTGCACCAGCTTCTACCTCAACGATCCTGCCCTGTTTGAGTTCCTGTCCTGATGTCCTTCAATGAAGAAAGTGCTGTGCCGGGCAGTGGTAGTGCACACCTTTAATCCTAGCACTTGGGAGGCAGAGACAAGCGAATTTCTGAGTTCGAGGCCAGTCTGGTCTACTAAGAGAGGCCAGGACAGCCAGGACTACACAGAGAAACCCTGTCTCGAAAAAACCAAAAAAAAAAAAAAAGTGCTGTGAAGTAAGTGTAAGCTGAATAACCCCTCTCCTCCCAGCGTGCTTCTTGGTCATGGGGTTCCATTGCAGAAATAAAAACCCATTCTGCATACAGACACAATAATAAGTAAAGTGTTTTAAAACTAAAATCTAGGTAAAATAACCATGGAGTCACAGAAGAGTCTCTGTATTTATACAATGTCCTTTTGCATCTCTTGTCACCAAATGCCAGGACTAGAAATAGGTTACCTCTAATTGAGTTGTTGGTCAAAGGGTCCCATGGGAACCCCAAAACAACCCAGGCTGTTGACAAGACTGCAGATTTCTCCCCATATGCTTATGGTAAGGCCCTACTGCTGAAGACAACAGCTACACATCTCACTGTACATGGAGAAGTCCAGTTGTTGCCTACCGAGAGCCTTCGCCACTACCGACTAAATAAATGGTGACACTACTGGAATGTACTCTGCAGACTACTAAAGGAGAGAGTAAATACTAACCCAGACCGACAATGGTGACCTCTATACCAGACGCACCAGTGCAGTGCTTCTCAACCCGCTGGCCGTGACCCCTTTGGGGGTCGCATATCAGATAGCCTACATATCGGATATTTACAGTACAGTTCATAACTATAACAGGGTTACAGTTATGAAGTAGCCACGCAGTAATTCTGTAATTGAGGGTCACCACAACATAAGGAACTGTATGAAAGGGTCACATCATTAGGAACACAGAGAATCATTGCACTAGTGCAACAGTAGCATAAGGCTTGTGAGACAAACCAGCCAATATCGGATTGGATTTATGGCCCACTCCATGAGATGGAACACATCCCCAACAATGTTGGACCAGACTAGATAGGCCAGACACTAGGGTAAAGCCAAACAAATGTAGCAATAAAATGACACTATAGTCATAGGTCAATGCCTTTTTTTACCTTATTACATATTTTATTGTTTGTTTTATTTTTCAATTTTTTATTAGATATTTTCTTCATTTATATTTCAAATGCTATCCCGAAAGTCCCCTATACCCTCCCCCCACCCTGCTCCCCTACCCACCCACTCCCACTTCTTGGCCCTGGCGTTCCCCAGTACTGGGGCATATAAAGTTTGCAAGACCAAGGGGCCTCTATTCCCAATGATGGCCAACTAGGCCATCTTCTGCTACATATGCAGCTAGAGACACGAGCTCTGGGGGTACTGGTTAGTTCATATTGTTGTTCCACCTATAGGGTTGCAGCCCCCTTCAGCTCCTTGGGTACTTTCTCTAGCTCCTCCATTGGGGGCCCTATGTTCCATTCAATAGCTGACTGTGGGCATCCACTTCTGTGTTTGCCAGGCACTGGCATAGCCTCACAAGAGGCCGCAATATCAGGGTCCCTTCAGCAGAATTTTGCTGGCATGAGCATTAGTATCTAGATTTGGTGGCTGATGATTGGATGGATCCCCGGGTGGGGCAGTCTCTGGATGATCCATCCTTTCGTCTTAGCTCCAAACTTTGTCTCTGTAACTCCTTCCATGGATATTTTGTTCCCTATTCTACGGGTCTGTTTGTTTTCTGAGAGAGGCAGAGAAGGGGTGGCTCTAGATGGGAGGGGGATGGGTAGGAGCTGGGAGGAGTAGAGGAAAGAGAGATCCTAATCAGAATATATTACGTTGAAAAAAATCTATTTTCAATAAAAGGTGAAAATGATGTTAAAAGTAAATAAATAATATCCTTTTGGCTCCATGAGAAGGCTTAGTGGGTCAAGGTGCCTGCACCCACTCCTGATGACCTGAGTTCAACCCCGAGATCCACATTAGAGAACCGACTCCTACAAGCTGACTTCTGACCCTCACTCACATGCTTCAGCATGCGCTCATGCATGCTCATACATCGTAAGTAAATCAGATGTAATTTTTTAAAACATTTTAAACACAAATTTTAAAAATGTCCTTTCAAGCCAGGTGGCATACACCTGTAATCCCAGCACTTAGGAGAGAGAAGCAGGAAGCTCAGGGTCATCTGTGGACCAAGCTACAGAAAAAGGTCTTCTGTGGATTGTAGTTTTAAGTCCTACTCACCATACCACTAATGACTGATGCAGCTTTTAGAAAGAGACACACAAACGGTCACACCAAAAATGGCAGTGGCAGCAGTCACACCCAAAATAAGAAATAAGGGCTGAGGAGACGGTGACACCATGAGGACATGACCTGGAGGTACTGGAAAAAAGTCAGCACCCAGAAAAAAGTCAGGTGGAGCAGCAGGCATATGTAACCCCAGTGCCTGTCAGGGAGAAGACAGAAAAATCACTAACAAACAGGCCAGCCAGCCTAGCAGAATCAACAGCTCCAGCTTCAGTGACAGTCCCTGTCCCAAGAACTAAGGTGGAAAGCAATCAAGGAAGATTCCTAATCTGACCTGTAGTATGTACACATACATACACACACACACACACACACACAGGTACCTGTACACTCTCATGAACATTTACACAATATACAACACAGAAAACATACGAAGAATAAAAACAGCTGGACGGTGGTGGCACATGCCTTTAATCCCAGCACTTGGGAGGCAGAGGCAGGCGGATTTCTGAGTTCAAGGCCAGCCTGGTCTACAGAGTGAGTTCCAGGACAGCCAGGGCTACACAGAGAAACCCTGTCTCAGAGAAAATAAATAAATAAATAAATAATAAAAATAAAAACTGTCCATTCACAGACTCTTAAATACTAGTTACAATCTTTATCCATTTAAAATTTATAGATTAAAAATAACCAAACTTGCCAGGGCTACACAGAGAAACCCTGTCTCGAAAAACCAAAAAAAAAAAAAAAAAAACAACCTTGGGCTGGTGAGATGGCTCAGCAGGTAAGAGCACCCAAACCTGAGTTCAAATCCCAGCAACCACATGGTGGCTCACAACCATCCGTAATGAGATCTGGCGCCCTCTTCTGGAGTGTCTGAAGACAGCTACAGTGTACTTCCATATAATAAATAAATAAATCTTAAAAAAAAAAAAAATAACCAAACTTGAAAACTCCAAAATTAATATTACTCCAGTCACAGGTTTCTAAAGAATTTATCTAGAAGGATAAAAAGACCCTTCTCTTAGCCTATCCTAACAATTTAAAAGTAAACAGAAATGACAATAAAGACATGCTTGGAATAAATGTGACAAACTCCACTAATTAAAACACATTCTACATGCACAGCCTTGAAAAGCTCAATCATCTAAACAAAGTAAACATGAAACATGCCCACAGTTTCCTAAATAAACAATTACAAGCTAACACTGTACAGCTGCGCAATCACTTCTGCAATGTCCTGTTAGACTCTTACTGTCTAGAATCCCACCACAAAAGTATAGACAGGACAATGGTGTGTGTGTGTGTGTGTGTGTGTGTGTGTGCCCAGTGCCTTTGTGTGTGATCCCTAAGCACTCACTAATATGCACATGTCCAAAACACTACTGCCACACAGGAATCACAAAGCTTTAATTTGCAATTACAACAGATTTATACCAACTATAGTCAAATCAAAACAATTCCTAGTTTCCTATCACCTTCCTTCAAAGAACATTTAAACTGGTATTTTGTTTTGTTTTTAATTAATTCTTGGAAAATTCTCTTCAATGTAATTTGATCATATGCATTCCCCTAATTCCCCATGCCCTTGGTATGGGAAATTAGGAATTTCTGAGTTTTTAACCTATTACTTGCCAGATTTGAAACAATTCCATTTTTTTTAAGCTCTGTGTTTCCTATTAGAAATACAAAGATCCTATACCCGGAGTTACTGCACATATGGTGTAGGCCAGCAGGGCCAGCCTCTGCTGGGAAGGAAGTGAAGGTAATTCTGAGGAACGCTTACCTGTCACTTGGTGGCCTGGGCTCTTCTTGCAAATATTTTTGGGTATTCCGCCTTCGTACTTTAGGAAACACATGCTTTCTTGAAAACTGTCTGTCTTGTGGCTTTGAATCTTCCTGTGATATGATATCTTCTATGTCATCCAGCATTACATCACAGGACGCAGAAGGCATCTTTTATAGTACAGAAAAAAGTTACAAATAGCAGAGGTTTATAAAAATCCACTTAGCATGGAATTGGTAAACAATTCTTACCAACCTTTAATCTTATCAACTCTGAAACCTAAGTCCACAGAAGACATAGATAAGCCAAGGAAACAACCATGCAAGTCCTGCAGATATAGAACACCCCATGACTGAACTGAAAATGTCATAACTAATACTATGGAGGGAAAGTAGGACAGGGTCTTTTCAAGAGAAAGGAAACAGAAAGCCAGCAATTCCCATCAGTCACTGCTGCTGAGGCCACTGTCCACCAAGGCCTCCAGTGCTGTGACAAGGAATTAGTGATTGGTGGGGCTCGAGAGGTGGCTCAGCAGCTAAGAGAACTTGCTGAGTTTATAGAAGTCCAGGGTTCAGTTCCAGTACCCACATGGAGGCTCAATACCATCTTAAGTCCAGTTCAGGGGATCTGGCACCTTCTTCTGACATCCTTGGGCACCAGGCACGTTTTTGGTGCACATAAATACATACAGGTAAAAACGCTCATATACATATAAAAATGGTGAGTCATTCACGTGCACACACACACACATAGGACAGCTATGCCAATCAAAACTAGTATTGGTAAACAACTACAAAGTATTACTCTAATATCAAAACAAAATAAAGACATACACATTAAAAAGAAAGAAAGAAAGAAAGAAAGAAAGAAAGAAAGAAAGAAAGAAAGAAAGAAAGAAAACTACCAGCCAATACCCCTGACAAACACTAATGTTAAAATCATGAATAAAATGTTTACAAACCAAACACAGGTATATATCAAAAACATTAAATGAGCTGTATCCCAGAGATGTAGAGACGGTTCAGCATATATTAAGCCAATAAATCACATAAATGAACTTAAAGATGAAAAAACCTCATGATTATCTCAACAGATGTACAAAAAGCCTTTGACAAGATCCAACATGCCATCATGATAAAAGTCTTAGAGAAGGGGATGGAGATGGTTTAGCAGATAAGAACGCCTGTGGCTCTTGCAGAAGACCTGGTTGCTCTTGCAGAGGACCTGGGTTCTGTTCCCAGCACCCACATGGTGACTCAATACCATCTATGATTCCAGTTCCAGAGAATTTGATGCCCTTTTCTGAACCCCCAGGGTACCAGGCATATATGTGGTGTACATATGTACATGCATGCAAAATATTCATATATATAAAATAAAATATCCTCAAAGAAAGAAGTAATAAATTGGGGTTGAAGCTCAGCAGTAAAAAGAGAGTCTAGGCCCAGGCATACTATGGCATCTATTACCTATTAACTTTCCTCACTAACTTATCTGAACCAGTGAGAAGACAGTTCTCAACCTGTAGGTCATGACCCCTTTGGGGATGGGAGGGTCAAATAGCTTCACAGGGGTCACCTAAGACCATCAAAAAACAGTTATTTACATTACAATTCATAACAATAGCAAAGTTACAGTTTATAAAGCAGCACTGAAAGTAATTTTATGGTTATGGGTCACCACACCATGAGGAACTGTACTAAAGGGCTGAGCATTAGGAAGGTTGAGAACCACTGCTATGTATTCATGTGTCTTCAAGCCTGTCTGATGAACTCCCTTTTTGTTCTTCTATAGGATTCCCATCTTTCTGCTCACATCATCCAAATAACAGAGTGGCTTCCTACCAGGCCTATTTTTTGTGCCTGAAATTTGCAATGTTTGCTTTAAAACTTTAACAGCGTGTACATCATAATTCAAACCTCTATTTAAATCTCAGCCACTTATATATCTATCATCAGTAAAAGGAAAAAAGAAGTGAGCCAAACACCCATCCTAAAAACTGTTATGGTGATGAGTACATCGATCCTTCCTTTTCCTAGCCGGTGATTTGTTCAGAGTCAGTCACAAGACAATCCAGCCAGAAAAGACCTTTATACAACAACTGACAGTAGAGACAGCTTCTCTACTGTTGGAGTAACAGGCCAACTTGGTGAAATTTGTGCCAGGCCAAAAAAGCCACCTACCTAAGGAATGAAGCCTAGCAAGAGGTGCAGACATAACGACTGCATTGAGCAGCTGAGGTGCAACCCTACTCGGCTCACTCATCAGAGCCAGTAACCTCCCTCTGGAGTCTAACTAACATCTTTTGGGTTGGGCATTCGTCTCCTAGAAACAAGGGTTCACCAACTCAGCCATTAAGGTACAGGTTGGCCTTTCCCACATAGGTTCCATTTACATGCACTATCTGTCGGTGGAAAAAAAATGACAGTTTGAACACATTTAGGAAACTCTGCTTCTTACTGATCGAAAATGCACAGGCTTGGACTGTGAAGAAGTGCGGGAAAGAAACTGTACATTCACTGACCTTTCAATGGCATACAATGATATACCATGACTGATTCTTGGTCACAATTATGAGACAATTACACAATTTGCATCACATGACACAACCAAACACCCATTTGAAGCAATTTCCCATGGGCATCAGGGTATCACACTCTCCTAGGCCTCTTAGCACATGAGCTACCCCTCATGTCTTTGGCTTGTTGCCCATCAAGACACCTTCTCAACCCTGGAACAGCCCATGGCTCCATTACAGGAATTCCTTCTCTACAGTCTGCCCAGTGATTTCCTCACTCCAAGTCCTTGAAGTCCTAGCCCTGTGCTTATATGACCAGCTGTCTTCCCCTGGACTTCACAGTAAGATGTGCAACTGCCTATGGCACATCAACGCTTGAATGGCAAATCAAACTTCCCAAGTTGGTCCTCTCCCTTTCTGGTCAGATCACCTCACAGCTTCCCCTTTTTCCTTTAAAGGCATCCAATATGCTTACACCCAAAACCATAAAATTATCCCAGGCTCCTTTTTGCATTTTCCCTAAATCCAATCCACCATTAAAAGTCTGTTGGTGTCTCCCAAAGCACAGTATACTGAAACTCTGCTTGTCACCATTCCCGCACATATGATATTCATGACCCAAGCCATCTCTTTTAAATATTTTATTTATTATGTGTATGATATGTGTCAGAGCACAGGCTTGGTACTGCAGACAGTTGTGTCTCAAGCTCAGAGGACAACTTGCAAGAGTCGCAGGCCCCTTGCTCCATCCCCATACATCCTATCACCCTTCCCTAATCTTGTTTGTGTTGCTGATGTTGTTTACATTGGCTTTTGATTCTTTTTTAACAGAAGCATGTAATCCCCTGCCCAGGTGCTCTTTACTCTCCTTCTATTAGAACATATACTCAGTAAGAGCAAACATGTGTGTACTTCGCTCATTGTTTATCTAAGGTGCATAAAACACCTGCGGCTTCTCAGTAATTGTTTTTTCACCGTAGGCAGCCCCATCTAACAAAATACAGGTCTGGCTACCTCTGTCTCAGTTACTTTTCCTGTTGCTGTGACAAACTACCAGCAAAAAAAGGTGGTGATTTTGGCTCATAATTTTAAAAGCTACAGTCCATCCAGGCAAAGAAGTTCTGATGGCACTAGGTGGCTCATCACACTGCACCAACAGTCAGGAGGGAGGGAGGAGTGCTCATGCTCAGCAGGTTCTCTCCGTTTACACTTTTTCATTCAGTCTAAAAGCACAGCCCACATTCGGGACACAAATTCCTTCATCAGCTAAACCTCTCTGGAAATCTTCTCACAGATACAAATCTCAGGTCCAACAGACCCTCCAAGAACTTTGATATCTACTGTTCTAGAGTTATTATTTCATAAAGACTGACTTAGAGGGCATGCCAAATAGACGTCACTGAATCAAGTGACTGTAACGTGTATAAAAACAATGTAAAGCAAAAGAACAGTCCTCTCAACAAATGACACCAAAACAACTAGATAGCCACCCACAAGGAAACGCCGCTGGGGCCCCATCTCACATCAGACTCAGAAGTTAACTCACAGGGGCTACAGACCTAAACTTAAGGACCTACTACTAGAAGAGTCTTACAGAGATCACAAGTATCAAGTTTCCCAATTAGACACTGGCTTCTTAGTTAGGACAGCAAGAGCACAAGAGGAAACAACAGGTCAGACTTCATCGAAGTCAGTGTTTGGGCCAGGCGCAGTGGCCTGGGCTTGCGATGCTAGCACTTGGGAACGTAAGGCAGGAGAATCAGGACTTAAAAGCTGGTCTCAGATACAAATCAGATTTGAAGCTAACCTGGCCTATGTGAAACCTGTTCTCAAAAAATAGAAAAAAAAAAAAAACAAAACAAAACAATTCTTATGCATCAAAGACAACATGAAGACCATGAGAGAGCATGCAGTGGGAGGAAACAGTAGTAACTCATAGAATACAATAAGGGCCTCTCATCAGAGTAAATAAAGAACCCAAAAATTCAAGCAACCCCAAATTAAAATACAGGGAAGGGATCAGTACAGACATACTTCCAAAGAAGATATACAGGTATCTGATAAGCAGAGAGAGCTGTCAGTAAAGTCAGCCATGAGGGGAAGGCCATTCAAACCCACAAAGATATACCGCTTCACACTCCCTGAGACGAACGAGAATCACAAAGACAAGTAACCATGTTTAACAGCAGTGAATCACATCACACAGAAAGGAAACAGGAATCAGGCTTGGCACGGTGGTGCACACGCTTAATCCCAGCACTTGCAAGTTTGATCTATATATTGAGTTCAAGGCTAGCAAGGAATAAAAACAATGTCTCAAGGAATTAAAAAATAATAATAATAACCCAGCCAGAAGAGGTACAGAAACAATGCCATGCCGGGGTTGGAGAGATGGCTCAGCAGTTAAGAGCACTGAGTGTTCTTCCAGAGGACCAGGGTTCAATTCCCAGCACCCACGTGGCAGCTCTTAACTGTCTATAACTCCAGGATCCGACACCCTCACAAAGACATACATGCAGACAAAATCCCAGTGCACATAAAAGTAAAAATGAATACTTTTAAAAAGAAAGAAAGCCATATTTAACAGCCAGGTAGAGAAGTGGGATATGACAGAGACTGAGCAACAGCCATGCAAGCAAGCAGATGTGCCACAGATGGCCAAGAGAGCGTGTCTCTGCTTCTTAATGAAAACGAAAAACTAAGTATGAAATACAAAAATGTCTCTCCGATTTAGTTATAGAGACTATAACTTTCACAAAATGATACTGGCTAATTACTAAAAAAATTAAGACATCTTTTTTCATATTCTAATGCAGAACGAATTACTCAAATATTAAAAACTAAAATAAACCAATACCTTGATTATCTGAAACTGGTCTCAAGTCCTCTTGAAAGGTGAATCTGGAAAATTAAAATTAATTAGAAAATGCGAGTACCCTCTAAGTTCATAAAACCAGTGTAAGACCTCTTTACAACTTCCTTAAAAAAAAAAAAAAAAAAAAAAAAAAAATGAAGCATCTAGCCACTTTTCAAACTGCTGCCCTGCACTGTAACGCCTAAATCACCAATAAGAGACAAGTGATCCCTTATGACACGGGAAAGTTTTCTAAGCAAAGGAGCAAAGAAAAGGGGAGGAAGGAGGCGCAACACCTCAAGCGACCTCTGCCCGGATGCCCAGCTTCAGGGCAAACCACGCATCTCCCGAAGCCCTGATCGCGTAGCACGAGAACCTTCACGGGGAAAGTGAGAGGGGAAACCAGGCTCCAGCAGACTGGAAGTCCCTGACGTCGCCAGCCAGCAGCGTCTGCCGCCACGCCGGCCTCTCTCCAGGCAGCGCTCCAGAATCCACCTCCCCGCGCCAGCCGCCCAAGTCTTTTCCAAACTGCGAGAAGAAGCGGGCGATCGGCCCAAAGGAGAAAACCTGCGGAAATGCAACTCGGCCCACGGTCGCTGAGCACTGATCCACTTGCCCCTGGTATACACAGATCCAGAACTTCACCTGTCCGCACGGAGAGGAAAAACCACCAGCTCCTGCCAGGAAACTGCACAGACTTTAGATGGAGAGCGCCATGACACTTGTGTCCCGCCGGGCTGATTTGCGCATGCTCCGCGACGGTAGCCGGGAGAGGTCAAAACAGATCGTTGTTTCAAGTTTGCGTTTGGTTCTATCTATAATTATTAGCACATTTTTCTACAAACAAAGGTGAAAATACATTCCTACCTCATTAGGTTGGCTTATCAACTAACTTCTGCTAAATTATAACCTTATAACTTGTCCTGCACGGTTAAGAGATTAACATAAACATCTCGCCATTTATTATTACTACTCATTATTCACAAAAAGAGACTGGAGGCTTTAAGTACTTACCAGAATAATTACCCCCGGAGTAAATCATTTTCATTACATTCATTACATTTTACCAGTTCCCTCCTCTATCTATCTATCTATCTATCTATCATCTCTATTTTGAGACAGCGTCTCTCTCTAAAGCCTTGATTGTACTGTCACTCAGGATATGAAATGAACTGGCCTCGAACTCACAGATCGACCTGCCTCTACCTCCAAATCTCTAGGATTAAAAGCACGCCCCACCATTCCCAGCTAATTTCCTGCTCTTCTATAGAGAAGAATAACAACAACAACAACAACAACAAATAGTTGCTCTATTGAATAACAGAAGTCAATTAACACCAAACTCCTGCCTGCATCTATCTCCCACTGCTGGGATTACTGTTGTGGCCCACTGCAGTAGGCTTATATTTCTGCTTCTGTAGAGACAATTCAGCCGAGGTAGTCAGGTTTCATTTAATAATTCCATAAGAATACATAAGAAGAAACCTTTATACTTTGTCAGTAATGTACAACTTTATATTTAAAAAGCAAAAAGAAAGGAATGATATGAAAAATATGGAATAAAATCTTTATGTTTTCAAAGGGATGAAGATTTTTGTTGAAGGATGAGTGGTTTAGCAGTCTGTGTACTGGGACCCAGCGACTTCTGCATGCTAAGCAAGCACTGTACCACTAAGCTGCATCTCCTGCCCTTGAGTTTGTTATTGTTGCTTGCTTGCTTGCTTGCTTTTGTCTCCGTAGTGAAAACTGAAGGGGAAAATGTTAGCAATAATAAAAACAATGGACAAAGGAAGAACAAATCCAGAAATTATAAAAATTTAGAAACAGATTTAGTTTATAACCTTAGCAATTATCGGTTGTACTAATGAATTTCAACCAGTCAATAACTTTTCATGAGACACAATGTGTGTGTGTGTGTGTGTGTGTGTGCATATGAATTGTTTGTGCAGAGACTGCATGAACATAATAGCGGCAGACTTAAGACAGATAAGTCTATTTCTTAGGCGAATGGGACAAATGTAGATGCCCTTAATTTTGAAGTGAAGGGATTAGGCATTAAATGTGCTGTGAATTGCACTGACTTTCCACAGCCTGTGACCAAAATCCAGCTCTAATTTCAAAACAAGGGGCGCACATATAAATCAATGGTGGATACAGGAACTGTGAAGATCGATCTGGTATAAGAAATTACTTGACAGAATAAAGCTCCCCTGGCTGAAAACCATACAACAGTAATTTTAAGGAAGATTTTTTTTTCCCCCAAGAGTGGATGAACCCAACAGGAAAGAGTGATACTGTGAACAAAGGGAAAACAGGAGGACTGCTATAGCAACGTCAAAAGAAAGGCTGCCTCTAGTGAATGAGTGCCTCAAAATATAGGGTAAGAGGGAAGTACTGGAGCTCTTAAATGCTGCCAGACAGTGACATGAAGTCACCTCCAGTCTGTGGAGGAATGCTGAAGGGCCTCTTATAAAGTAGCCACTAGAGGTCGGAGTGCTGAACTTCTGACACCAGCTATTCGCTTGCTCTAGCAGTTCACGTAAATGGCGTGGCTTTAAGTGTGTAAGTAATTTTTCTCTTTTCAGGCTCCTGAAACCTGTAACCCTTGCCAGAGCAATGAGAACACCACATTTCCTTGCCGTAGAGCAGGTAACTTACCCAGGCCCAGAATCCTGGGCTTTTGTCATAAGCAAGAATCTGATGCTGGCTCCACAAAAAGGACAGACAGACAGAGAGGGAGAGAGGGAGGGAAAAAGGGAAGGAGGGAGGAAGAGAGGGAGGGAGGGAAGAAGGAAAATGAGAGAGAGAGAGAGAGAGAGAGAGAGAGAGAGAGAGAGAGAGAGAAGAGAAGAGAAGAGAAGAGAAGAGAAGAGAAGAAAAGAAAAGAAAAGAAAAGAAAAGAAAAGAAAAGAAAAGAAAAGAAAAGAAAAGAAAAGAAAAGAAAAGAACCTGCCCAAGGCTCTTTCAAAGGAAAAGCCAAGGTAAGCAAAGATTAGAAAAAAAAAATCAGTAAATTCTAAAGACAATTTTAAGATCCCTGCTACCCAGTAAATCTAGAGCAGAATTTATTTCTAAGTTGTTACAATTGTGTGAGCAAGTAAGTCACTACATTTTTCCCTTTAAAAAAATCCATATGTATTTCTATCTCTTGCAACCAAAGGAAGTTCTGTCATTGTTGATGATGATGGTGGTGGTGGTGGTGACAGTGGGAGTAATGGTGATGATCATGATGTTTTGGTTTTGTTTTTAATTAAGACAGACCCTCATGTATCCCAGACTACTGGCCCCAAATCCACTGTGCAGCTAAAAAGTTCTAATCCTCATGCCTTCACTTCTCAAGTGCTAGGATAAAAGGCCTGAACCTCAACATATTAAAACTCTTATTGTTAGATATTCTCCCAATGATTTAAAATAATAACTCACATCTATTATATAATACTCTCATGGTTTATAAGTATCAGCAGGAGACATGATGTTTTCTCTGTCCTTCTAGTACATGACAATACAGAATAAATTCGGTTTTGTGAGGAATTCAGCTTAGTGTTAGGACTCTCACATGCCTAAGGCCCCAGGTTGAATACCCACTGCTGTAAACACTAACAGTAATGACAGATCTTTTATTCACATGAATTGAGTTACGTAATCTTTACTGCATGGACTCGGTATACTAAGGACTATTCTAAATGCTTGGGCGAATGAAACACAGCAATGTCTCTCCCTCCTTAAGAGGGTAACAGATCTATACCAGCAGACACAAACAAAACGTAATAAATATAGCCAGGCGTGGTGGCATTCTGCTTTTATCCCATGTGTGGGAGGTAGGGGTGAGGGAATTTCTGTGAGTTCTATGCCAGCCTGGTCTACATAGTGAGTTTCAGTCCAGCCAAGGCTACGATGAAGTGAGATCTAAATAAAGAATGCAAAGCACAAATGACAAGCAAACACACACACACACATACAGAGAGAGAGAGAGAGAGAGAGAGAGAGAGAGAGAGAGAGAGAGAGAGAATATTATTGTTTTCTTTCTGTCTTTCTTCTCTTTCTTTTGCTAGTGCTGTGTAGCCCTAGGTGGCCTATAATTCGTTATGTAGACCAGGCTGGCGTCACACTCACAGAGCTATAACTCTGACAGTCTCTGCCTTGCTAGTGCTAAATCCTTAGCCCCAGCAATCCAGAGGCAAAGGTAGGTGGATCTTGTGAGTTCAAGGCAAGTCTGGTCTACACAGTGAGTTCAAGGCCATCCAGGAAGAAGAGTGAAATTCCCCTGAACAGAAATGAGGGGGAGGGGAGACTGTAGGTAGAGCAAAGATGGGAGGACAAAGGAAAGGTGGAGAATCATCTTCCTCACACCCCCAACACAATTGGTGGGTTGGTTTTTTTTTACAGTAAGTGCTCAGAGGTGTGCATTTAAGAAATCGCATAAATCTAATAGCCTTCCCACCAGATATTAAAGACATTCAAATTGAGGATAATAAAAAATCCTGGGTCTCTTTAATGGTATGACTTGAGATAACATCTAGGCCTCTAGATGTACTTTGACTTCTGACCTCCACATAGGTACAACAAGCAGGCATGCACACACACACACACACACTTATATAATTTTTAATTATTGTTTGAGAATTTCATTCGTACATGAATATTTTGTGTTTTGATAAAATCCACTCCCTCCACACACCCTCCCCCCATCCCCTCCCCCACTCCCTTCCACACTCCCTCCACACACCCTCCCCCATTCCCTCCCCCACTCCCTTCTACACTCTCTCCACACACCCTCCCCTATTCTCACACACCCTCCCACACTCCCTCAGTACCACTTCTCCCAATATTTTTATATTTAATTTTCTCAACTTTTTATCTGGGAACTATTTCAAACTTCTTTTTTTTTTATTTCCTTTTTGAAACAGAGTCTCTCTACAGTCCTGGCTGTCCTTACAACTTGCCATGTTGACCAGGCTGGCCTTGAACTCACAGAGATTGACCTGCATCTGCCTCCCAATGCCCACAGATTAAAGACACTCACCATCAAACCCAGCTCCTTTCACACTTCTGGAAAAGTTGTCCAGATATTGTAACTGATACATGCATAATCTTCATCCCCAGATAATAACACCTCGTACGACCAAAGTACAGTGACCACAGCCAGGAAACTGCTGTGGATGCAATGCTCGAATCCTGGGAGAGCCTTTTGTTTTCTTATCGTCCCTAATCTTGATTGATGCTTTAGAAGAAGAATGGTACAGTTGTTTGTAAATTGCCACTCAGTTACAGCCCTCTGATGCTCTCACAACCACATTCCTGCTTTTTGTTTGTTGAGCTTTGCTTTGCTTTGCTTTGCTTTGATGCAGGATCTTGCTATGTAGCCTTGGCTTTCCTGAAGCTCAGACAGATCCATAGACTTCTACCTCCAAGCAAGAGGATTTAAAAGGTAAACGCTACCATTCCTGGCACAGCTTCCTTCAAGTTAAGGATTTGGGGGCAAGAATACCACAGAAGAAATTTTGTCTGCTCCTCTCGGCCTATCTCAACAGAGGCATGTGACAGATCTCATTAACAGTAATGTATGCCAGGCATGGTGGCACATGCCTTTAATCCCAGCACTTGGGAGGCAGAGGCAGGCGGATTTCTGAGTTCGAGGCCAGCCTGGTCTACATAGTGAGTTTCAGTCCAGCCA
>NC_034605.1:33394020-33395909 GCF_900095145.1 Mus pahari
AAAAAAAAAAAAAAAAAAAAAAAAAAACAGTGATGTACTTTGAACACTTGGTCTCACCACTGTGAAATAACACTTCTACCCGTTGTTATCAATGAGTGATTTGAGGGAAGACATGCTGAGGTTACAGTAGCATCTTGTTCCAGAGCATGTTGCTGCCTCTACTTGTGGCATCTCTAAATGACCCTGCAGGGAACAATTATTACTGTGGCATTTGCCAAATGGGGACTTTCCATTTCTATCATGCCTTCTACTTAGATTATTGAGTGGGCTTTCCCTTCTCATTTTTCTATTCAATTATCTATATTGGTATGGATGGTTGTGCTTATTTTATATTATAGCTTCTAAGCCATTGTTAGTATTATTTTGTTGCTCAAATTATCCCAAATCTGGCCATGGCTTTGGGTTGCCTTCAGTGTTCTCTGGACATGTCTACATTTCAATTATACGTAATTTTTCTGTTATGGCAATACGTGCCAAAGCTCATCGAATATCTCTCTACCCCAGCCCTGCAACCAGTCTATTGTCCACAGAAATATAGCTCCTATTAGTTTAAATTGCTATTTAGAGACCAAGATAGGAAGCCAAATGCTGTGATAGACATTTATAGTTCTAAAATGAGGGAGGTGAAGACAAAAGGATCAGGAATTTAAGGCCAGACTCTGCTACAAAGAAAGTATGAATCCATCCTGGGCCATGTGACAATCTACATGGAAAAGAAAGGAAGGGAGGAAGGAAGAAAAGAAGGAAGGAAGGAAGGAAGGAAGGAAGGAAGGAAGGAAGGAAGGAAGGAAGGAAGGAAGGAAGAGCAGTAGGAGGTGGCCCAGCAGCAACATTTACTGCTCTTGCAAAAGACCCAGATTATGTTCGCAGAATTCCTATAGAGGCTGTTACAACGGCCTACAATGCCAGTTCCAGGGGATCTAATGTCCTCTTTTCTGGTTCTCTTGGGCTCCTGAATCCACAGATACACAAAAATACATACATGCTCACACATAACTAAAAATAAGTAAATAAATAAATCTTTCAAAAAATAAATAACGATATGAGCTTCAGTATGCTATCGCTTCCGACAGCTGCCATGTGTTCTTGCTTCTGGTTATCGTTGCTCCAGAAGCTACAGTATAGTCGTGGCAGACTTGAAGTGTCTGTTAGATATCCCCGTGGATTCTCGTTCTGGCAATTGGACTTATGATCCTAAAGCTTTGAGAAATGCAGGAGGCAGCTACAAAGTTGGGGATCATTGCCATGCCGGTAGAATCTTAAGCCAGGACCGTACGAGAGTGCCTGTGGACTGAGCCTGAAGCATGCCAGTACTAAGGTGGGGGAGAAGAGGAAGAGACAGAAAAGAAGACTGAGAAATAACAACTGATGGGAAGGAAGGAAAGCAAGGAAAGCCAGAACATGGGGTCCTGGAAGGCAAGGGAAAACCCAGAAGTGGGGACGGCAGGCAGCAATGACCGATGCTGAAGATGCAGGGAATGGATGTACTGAGCATGGCAGGCAGCATTAACTGATGCTGAAGATGCAGGGAATGGATGCTGAGCAGGAGACATCAGCATGAACAGTCTGGACGGGCAGTTTCTGAAGGAATGATGGAAGTAAACCTTGAATGGACTATATATCAAAGGGTAAGGAACTAGAGACAGGACATCAGCCAGAAGCAGAGAGATCGGACTATGGCCAAGGGGGCAGCGTGCTCAAAAAGGAGAATTGTGTAGAAGATAGGAAAAACAAGAGCATGCTTAAATGCTAAAACCCCTAGAAATGGGAAGACAATGGTGGCAGAAGGAAGGCAGACCATTAGAATGATATTTCTTGAGGTATAAAATTTTAAGCTGGGTGGTGGTGGCGCACACCTTTAATCCCAGCACTTGGGAGGCAGAGGCAGG